>NC_049989.1:1383216-1502383 GCF_000003815.2 Branchiostoma floridae
GCACGCAGGCAAAGAAGCGAGGTCTTTAATGTCAAATACAACACGCACACTGTAAACTGTAAATTTAACTCCAAAAAATCCGACGCAAACTGGCCGATTTCGGCACAAAATCGCGCTCGTTATCATCCAAAATCGATGAAAACCTCAATTGTAAAAATGATGCGGTCGTTATGGGTCCCAATTTGGGCCGGTCGCGGTCGCGTTGGCCAGGTGGTCGTTGAGAAAAGGTCGCTTAATGCTTACGTCAATGGGAAAATAAATCGGGACCGAGAAAAAGCGGTCGAAATGGTCAGGTGGTCGCTGAGAAGAGGTGGTCGCTCGGGCAGGTTTGACTGTATACACACCGTATGGGTAGTGAGCTCATCGTTAATATGACCGTACTAAGTGAAGCGGAAGCCACGAATGATCTACTGGGTAGATGAGGGACAGGTCAGAGAGTAAATGGGGTCAGAGGGTAGGGAACACGTGACTTGTCTGTCTATCCGACGGAAAGCTTGACTACTCACGTCAGGACAACCAACCACGGTGATGCTCATCGACACAGTCCCAACTCCGTTGTCCGCTGTGCAGGTGTACACTCCACCATCGGAGTCTGTGGCATCCGGAACGGTTAAAGTTCCCGCACTCCCATCGACCACTGCGCGCGCTGGGAGGGCGCCGGAGTCACGTGTCCAGCTGTAGGTCGGTGCGGGGTCACCGTCGCCATGACAGGTCAGGGTCAGGGTCTCCTGGTAGTACAGCTTAGCTGAGGGCCAGGCAGAGATGAGCTCTATGTTGGGAGCACCTCCTGCAACGAAAAAAAAGTAAATGTTATATCAGTCCACAATATATCTAAGCATAAAATGTACTTCTCGACCCAGTGTTGATAGAATTTCAAAATTGTTATTGTACACCAAGAGCTAAGGGACTTCACTGTGGCGTGAACTTTCTACTACTTGTAAGTCTCTTGTTTTTTTTCCCGCCTATATGATTATGCAAACTACATGGCACAGAGTCAGGAACTATTGAGTCAGACATACCTAACATTATCACAATTCATCCGTAGCACCCTCATTGACTGTTGGCCGAAATCTTTTAAAGATAAGTAATCGGACAAAACTGAATGGATTTTTATGATAGTTTGTGTAAAGTCAGATCATGGGAGACAGTTAGCCCCTTTAATGTTGTTCTAAGTGATGCATCATCCGAATATAATCCTTGCCCTGGACATTTCGAGACATTTAAAGCTGTTTTCCACGAAGATATATCACCTCATATGTCCAGAGCAAAAGATTAAAACAAAACCAGGACCTACATCTGCATTACCGAGGGAAGTCGCCAGGAGATGTATCATTGATTGACCTTTATTGTCATCGACCTTAATCTTGACCTACCAAAAGATCAACCAAATTTTATAGCTCCTGAAGCTACGTTACCCTGGATAAAGAAGCACACTCAGATAAGTTTCAATAATTCATATTACGTTACCTTGAGCAGTCACAGTTGCAGTCGTTACTATCAGCACCAGGACCGTCCACTTCCAGAAACCTGATGTACACGGACCCGCCATAGCGCCAGCGTACATCACCTAAAACAATCAAGAATTTGATCCTATTAATATGCAATATCTCAACAATTTTTAACAACAAAATTTAGCTCCCTCAAGGTGATATGGACTTCATGCATGTGGTTATGCCAAGCATGAAGTAATTGATATCACATTTATCGCCTTTTTATGCTAGCTGTACAGCTCTTAAAAATCTGAAAATAGAGATCTTTAGAAAAAAGCAAAGGAAAAAATATATGCAAACTTTCCTACTCCCCGATCATACTGTAAGTCAACAATTTCAATATGCTCATCTACTACTGACAATGCTATTTGGTGAGAAAAATCAGTGAGTACTGAAGTCATGTGTGACTTATTGCCCGGGGTCAATTGATCAACATTTTATATATAGTGGCCGCCTGTCTATAGTGACCACCTTTCTCCATTCCCTGCAGTTGCTACTATAGACCGGTTTGACTGTAGTGGCCACAATTCTTCAGTCCATGGAGTGACCGCTACAGACAGGTTTGACTGTAGTGACAACATTTATCAAGTCCATGGAGTGACCGCTACAGACAGGTTTGAATATAGTGGCCCTTTTTCTTCAGTATATGGAGTGACCGCTACAGACAGGTTTGACTGTAGTTGCCACATTTATCCAGTCCATCAAGTGGCCGTCATAGACAGGACTCACTGTACAGTCCTGTATTTGGCGTCATGGGTGTTCTACTAACAATAGAAATAACACAATAACAACATAGACCATTACCAACATCAGCATTGAGGGAGTTTTTTGCTCAACTAGAATGGAGGCTTTGAGACGAAATCTCGATTGATCCTTCTTAAATCACTCTAGCAGTCTATACAGATAATAGGACTTCTGCATCAGGTAATCCTGGACAATTTACGTAAATACGCAGGAAAGCAAGTGCATTAGAAACCACCAATACCATGGCAAATAATCCAAATTGTCGACAACAAGAATCTGGTCGAATCATTGCACGGCCCAAAGTTTGCTGGACTGTAGGTTTAAAACTTATTATGCGCCAGATATCGTGAAAATGACTTCAAAGAAATTTAGACAGTCCTCACTTCATACATGTAGGTCTACTCTAGATTATACAGATAATGTGCTATTACATCATCGCCAACGTCTAAATATAATCAAACCTGTCTATAGTGGCCACTCAAGGGAGAAAGAAATGCGGTCACTGTAGACAGGTGGCCACTATAGACAGGTGGCCACTATAGAGGAAATGCTGATCATTTGACCACGAGCAGTAAGTTACACATGATTTCAGTAGCCACTAATTTTTCTCGCTAGATAGCATTGTCTCTATTGAACAGACCCTACTAAAGTGAAATCTACCGAATATGATTGATATTGTCATTCGCGAAATTTGCAGACAGAGACTTGCGCTCTAACGTTGAAGGCACGCGTACCTTCCGCTACCGCAAAAATAACCCTGTCAGGAACTCCAAATTCTCGCAAACTACCTTTTTTTTAAAACCTTTGGGTTTTGCTTGCCTTAGTTTTGACCTATACTTGGCGACACTCAAGTCAGCCTCATTGTCCACCACAGTAATTAGGCTCTGAAATTCACGAAATCCTCCTTAATTTATATCAAACACTGACGAAAGACAGGTGATCCTATCGCACAAACAGCTATAGGCTTAAGTAAGCTTGAATTGTGTCTTCGTCGCGCTGTCATGTGTAAGATTTTAACAAGTAACGGAGAATAGAGTGGTTTTCGCTTGCCTAAGCTTTGTCCTAAATTTGGCGACACTCATTGTCCGTACAGTAATTAGGCTCTCCAATTCAAGAAATCTTCCACAATATATACCACTGGAGAAAGACGGTTGATTTTTTAGCTAGTTTAGAAGACGCCGCACACATTTGTAGGCTTAATTATAAATATGCTTGAAGTGTTTCATTGTCGCGCTGTCATGTGTAAGAGTTTAACAAGTAGCGGAGAAGAAAGGGGTTTTTGCCTACCTAAGTTTTGACCTAAACTTAGCGACACTCAAGTCAGCCTTATTGTCCCTAAGGAACTTAGACTTTTCAATTCACGAAATCCTCTACAATTTATACCAAACACCGACGAAAGACAGTTGATCTTATCGCTAGTTTAGAAGAAGCCGCACACAGCTGAAGGCTTAAGTAAGCTTGAAGTGTGTCTTCGTCGCGCTTTTAACAAGTAGCAAAGAAATGGGTTCTTGCTTGCCTAAGTTTTGACCTAAACTTTGCGACACTCAAGTCAGTCTCATTGGACCCACAGTAATGTGGCTCTTCAATTTAAGAAATCATCCACAACTATATCAAACACTGACGAAACACAGTTGATCCTATCGCACCTTAAGAAGAAGTCGCAAACAACTGTAGGCTTAAGTAAGCTTGAAGTTTGTCTTCGTCGCGCTGTCATGTGTAACATTCTGACAAGTAGCAAAGAAATGGGTTTTTGCTTGCCTAAGTTGTGACCTAAACTTTGCGACACTCAAGTCAGTCTCATTGTACCCACAGTAATGTGGCTCTTCAATTTAAGAAATCCTCCACAATTTATACCAAACACTGGCGAAAGACAGTTGATCTTATCGCTAGTTTAGAAGAAGCCGCACACAGCTGAAGGCTTAAGTAAGCTTGAAGTGCGTCTTCGTCGCGCTGTCATGTGTAAAATTTTAACAAGTAGCATTGAAGGAAGGGTTTTTGCTTACCTAAGTTTTGACCTATACTTGGCGACACTCAAATCAGCCTTATTGTCCCTACAGAAGTTATACTTTTCAATTCACGAAATCCTCCACAATTTATACCAAACACCGACGAAAGACAGTTGATCTAATCGCACGTTTAGAAGACGCCGCACACAGTTGAAGGCTTTAGTAAGCTTGAAGTGTGTCTTCGTCGCGCTGTCATGTGAAAGATTTTGACAAGTAGAGGAGAAAAAGAGGTTTGTGCTGACGCGGATTTTAAATGACTGCGGCGGCACCAAAGTAGGGCACAGTTCATGGCGCGCTGGTACACCCGATCCCTCGATCTTGGAAGTTAAGCAACGCGCGGTCCGGTCAGTTCTAGGATGGGAGTCCCCCAACCAAGGACGACCGGATTGCTGTAGCCGGACCAAGCATGGTCATTTCACGAAGTCGTCTTTTGGGAGGAACGTAAAACGGGGGTCCCGTGCTCGAGGTGGTGCCTCGACCACGTTAAACAGCCTCATTACTCATTGGGTACCTACTGGCTGGCAAAATACACCATATGAATATTCTTATTATTGTAAACACCAGCCACTGACAGAAGGCGGTTCCAAATGATAAATGATTCTAGCTTTCACCACCAAGAGTCTGGCTTATAGCTTCCTCTGTCTCGAAAACAGACTTTATCTCAGTTTATTGTAGTTTACGGACACAGGTTTTATGCAAAGCGCAGCACTGCCTAATAGTGAATGCTTTTATTTTTTCATTACTTACAGCCGAAACTTGCGCGTCCAATTATATCATTCTTGGCCAATATTGATATACTATGGACCAATATTAAGTATCATCTATATCAAAATTGATGATGCCGCACTGATGCAACCCATTGTATCATTGTTTGTGGTTATAAAAGCGGAGATAGTTTTCAGATATAACCTCAAAGTTATGCTCTCCCTTTGCGATAAGATTATAGAATAGGCCACAAAAATTGTTTACTACCCCAAGAAGGCCTGGTCTAGCCCACATAGCGGAGTAATGACGAAATACATTTTATTTCTAACTGCCTCTCTAACGATCAGGAAAGAAATGAGTTATTTGAAGAGGCATGCAAATTCCACAAAAACTTCCAAACGCTTACCGACGAAAACAAGACTATAACGCTGTTAACGTCACATAACCCACGCATCATAGAAAAGTGGGACACTTCGTCTTCCACTGCTTCCAGAAAAGAAGTCAAACCCTAAATACCTGGATTGTAGCTCTCAGCAGTCCATATCATTGATAGAATAGTCACTCGTTTACACTTGTCACCATTGTTATCTATACCAAAGTATTTCATTTTATACATGTTTATTATATTTTCTGTATGTTTCATGTTGCAATTATCCCTCGGGCAAGAACTTGCAAATAAACTTCTACTAATTATAAAATGTACGGCGCTTCTTTGTTTCGGGTTGTTGGCTTATTTGTTCATTCAAGCAGGGGATATGTCATCAAAGCTGGTGCTTTTTTTTCTCTGTTTAGTGCTATTGATATATCATAAAGGACTGGTTGTAAACTCACCATGGTTTCAGCAATAGAAAATCTTCCACGGCTAACACTTGCCACTGACAAATAACTTATGATCCATATGGCAATATGTACTCTCCAAGCAGAGGTTAGGCTCCGGCTGGGTTTTTTAAAAGTTTTTTTGTAGTCGTTTTTATCGGGCTTTCTATTTTGTCATTTTTTCTTGAAGTACGCCAGGTTAGGTTAGGTTAGGTTTTGACACAGCAAGATAAGATACAAAATAGAAAGCCCGATAAAAACGACAACAAAAAAACGTTTAAGAATAGCCTCTGCTTGGAGAGTAGGCAATATGGACAAATCTAGTTGTTACCACAGGACCAACAATATGTTAAAAAAGTCGAGCGCCCTATTGACCGATGATCATGACTTTGTCCTAGTTATACCCCTGTTACATTAACTACGATCTTTGGGCGTTCGTCGCAATCGCTGGAAGGTCGCGCGTATTTTCGCCTACTGTCACATATAAGCGAGACTCGACGATCACTATAAATTTGGAGGAAGACTATGTATAAGCCAGGAGGCTTTTTTCTTCCCCCTGCATGTACTTTCATCCGTTAATTTGTTTTACGTTATCTTTTTTAAAGATTGTGCAAAATAAATAAAATAAAAAATAGAAATAAAATAAATCGCGCGCTGATCGAGAAAATTGTTGAAAATGTCATTTAGAGCTCGCAGTCTCGTCGTCCGTTCCATTTTCGCGCAATGTGACAGGGGTATTTCACGACCTTTTATATTTAAGGCCGTATAAGGTCTGTATATCAAGATTTTGTCAATGCATTATTTTTCCGTATAGGGCCGAACTTACATATTTGGAGCAAACTTTGCATCAGACAACGTCATTATCAAAAGTATACGTCTTCTTCGTCCACATATGGCAGAATTTGATATCATTGATACGAGTTTTCAGAATTTTTAATTGGGGTACATCCAAAATTATTAAATGACGGCATTCGTTGTGAGTTCAAAACTGTTAAAATGTCGATAATGCTGAAACATTTTTATCAAATACTTGCACCATTTAGCATACTTACACAAAGACACTATGAAGTATGAGATGTTTTAGATTCTTATGAAAATGGTTGGGTGAATCATGTTACTAGTATTATTAACTACATGTATAATGATTTCGGGCGTGTATTGACAAACCCTAGAATATGCTATCCGACTAATAACGACTCCGTTAAAAGGATATATATACATACAATAAAGGCGCAGTTTATCATGCATTGTTCACGATATGAAGACAAATGCTCAAAGCTGTCTACATTTCTTTCCGTCTGCTCGAAAGAATTTGATACGTTTTGTTTGCTAGAAATATCAAACTACGTCCTAGGAGGCGATAACACTTACAGTGTACACATAAGTAATGTAATAAAGATTGTTTAGATCACCAATGATGTAAATGACACTCTAAACTTAACATATAGATGACAATTTGATAATCATTCATGCACTTCCATGTAGGTAATTCATTGTATACACGTGTTTATATTTTTTTGCTTTTGGACAGACGAGGACAATGTGAGTCTGCATTCAAGTTACAGTAACTTATATTAAACAGTGCTACATACACAGTACAGACAGAAGGTAAAGGTAGTCTTTTTTTTACCTCCCCGTCCGAAGTCAGATACCCATCTCTATACCTGGGTGAAGTGAGGGAGGTGAAGTCCATTTTCCGAGGGCACAACGAGTATCGAACTCAGGACCCTTTAGATTCCGAGCCTAACGCTCTACCAGTTACGCCACACACGACGTTTCGACAGTTGTTTGTTCACTATAATTATAGTTGTAACAGATGTTACAAAAGTCACCGTACTTATTAGGTTGTGTCAACAACGATCTTCTTTAAGCTTAATTTTAGGCACTTGGTCCACATTATCAGAAACGATAGGCAGCTGTGATGTTAAATTCCGTAATTTCGTGACGCACATCGAACATATAAATAACAGCAAATCCAGTGCATAAGGTGCGTGTGCCATGTGCAACGCCTTTTTTATTGTTGCAAAAAGATTCCGCGTGCATAGCGCATTCCAAGCATAATATAGACGCAGTCAACTATTGCTGATTGTATGCTAACCGCATTTTTTACAAATATCAAGCGAATTCAAAGCTTCTTTTTGATTAAAAAAAGAACTACTGCCTCGTGTTTTTTCTGCCACAAAATTAATACAGATTTCATAGCGTTATTGTCAAATTCAGTCATCATGTGCTGCATGTAGCCAGGGTTGAGAACGTACTGAAGACTGCTAGTAAGGCGTTGGCGGATTTAAATTAAGTATTTTAAATGGAGGTTAACGTTATTATCGCAATTCTGTTCAAAGGGTAATTTTCATTTAAGTTTGAACAACTCGTAACCATAAGAAATAAGTTCATTTTGTCCTTACAATATATTCTCATTTAAGGTAACGGTTCGTAGTTTTTTACGACGCGGGGCCGATTTCACTGTATCCCAGAAAAGCCCTTGCGCTTCTCAAAACAACCATTTTTTTCGGACAATTAAACGTTTCCGATAAGAAGGGGTGCCTTGTCGCTTACTGACAGACTCAGTTGACATTTTCTGTAGAAATGTTGTTTTGGTAAAACAAAATCAATAAAGTACTTGGGGCATTTTTTACAGGCTGCTGTGTGGAAAAATTAATTTTCTGAGATAATGACTAATGTGGCAATTAATGTCAAGATTCCTTCTGTATACTGAATAAAATGATTTTCCACAAGCTCCGATGGCACTAAAATATCCACAGCGCACATAGAACGCCTGATCTGGGTAATCAGGCAACGAAAACGCGTTACCGCTAGATATCGCGCACTGATATCAGGAAAAGATTGGCCGCACGGCGAAATCTGTGCCACCGAAAAACGCTACGAAAAAAGGCCTTTTGGGAAATACAAAAGATATACACATAGCGGTAACTGAAAAATTGGGAGCCAAAACGAGGGGGTACACCTTTTTATAAAGAGTCAAACCTATATTAGCGGCCACCTTTGCATAGCTGAAACTGACCTTACCTCCGTTCGGAGTGTAATATAACGTAATGTCAGTTTTCGTCACAAACTAAAGAAATCAACTCAACATCTCTAAATAACCAAAATTCTGTGGCGAAAAATTAGTAAATATCTTTTTTTCTTGGATTTCTATACCTTTTATTTGACCAGGGATGATGAGACAAGAAGTAGATAAAATACAATATAAATAGGTGTGTATCCTTAGGTCCTTTCTTATATTTTAGAAAGTATTCCATGTCTTACTGATTGTAACCTAGAAGTTATGAATATTTTTTGCAATACACAGACCACGTCGTTACACGGAAACTAATACTTAAGCAAACAAAAATCAGTTGTAAACCATGCATAATGCACAGCGTATGGTAATGCATGATTTAATGCCAACTAAAAGATTTGATTTTATGCAATGGTTATCTAAAAAGTTAGTAGTAAGATATAAAGTATACAGTATGTGAACATCTGCTCTGTATGGCTACGCATTTTCTTACGTCTATTTGAGATTACTTTTAACAGAAAGACGCTTTTTCTGTGAGTCTAGTCCTGTTTGCAACTTGTGGGTATCCACACGAATATGACCTTTTTTGCGTTTTTAATGTACAGAGATCTTTGTAAAAATACTGTATTATCAAGACTTGCAACTTGTGGGTTGACTATAACAATTTTTTTTCGATTCTAATGTATGGAGATTCTTGTGAAAATACTGTATTATCAATGACTTGCAACTTGGTATCCACCTGAATATGACCTTTTTTTGCGTTTCCTATGTATAAAAATATTTGTACAAATACTGTATTATCAATGACATGAAAAGAACGATATAAAATGCACATAAATAAAAACCTTACGTCCTCAAGTCGAGTCTGCCGTGTCTTGCTGGTTACTAGCAGTCTTCACGTGTAGCTTCGAAGAATCAACTTCTCAGATAGAAAACTCTTGTATCCGTGGCACTCGATATGCCAGGGAGACAAAATAACAAAATCGGACGACAAGTAGGCTACTACCGTCCTCTTCTGTCTCACGCCGTCTCTGACTAACTTTCTTGGAGCCTTACCTTATATAGGTTTGCCGATGGCGTCCTCAAATCAATATGGGTGACTAAGTCACTTGCACATGCTGCAAAGCTGCTAATGACAGTCGAGGCTCCTTAGCGACTGTAGACACTTTTTATTCAAAGGCCACGTAGAGTTGATAATATGGATGACACATCCTCTGGCGCATGCGTGCGGAAAAAATATTTGGTAAAAAAAATATTCATTAATTTTTGTTAAATCTAAAAGTTCTTGAAATGACGGAAAACACAGAGTATGGTATCCTAAACAATACAGTCTTTTTTAAATTTTGTTCTTTAACATCTTCCGGCGTGTATTTTCGCACTTTGCAGCTGCTTTGTACGACTTACAGTATTGTTGGAAACGGCCGGAAATTGATGCGCGCATGGATGTTATCCTTATAATCAAATAAACAGGGCCTTATTGTAGATGTCAATTTACGAAGATAGCAGTCACCGTCTTCTACTTGTCGTTTACAAAAGAATGCTGTTTTTTTACCACGCAACCGATAGGTTGGGGCCTACAGGCCTAAACTATTTCAACCTGTCGCTGTCCCTTTTCACTCTCCAAGGAAAGCCAAAATCTATAGTTGCTAATACCGCAAAATGGGAATCTTGAATTATATTTTGCTTATATAGAGAAAGACAACAGTGTTTATATGAACTTATGCGTATTTTCCCGAGCAAGAGTCCTAACCCCCGACAACCAGAGAATTAGCCAACCTGATATGATTTGGTTTTGGTTTGGTTATACAGATCTCAAAATACTTGATGCAGGACAACACGTATTTGGTGCAACAGCCTTCGCTACCATTAAGTATCTTACATTGGAGAGACCAGAAGATAACCACAGACTAGGTTTCTCGACAATGCTGACAATACTGTAAATGCATCAAAGTTTGCGGGGATTTAATTTCGCCTTAGCGAGAAAAATGGACTCTTTTTGGTGGTATTGAATTTGCGGTAGCATCATGCACTATAGTCTCTCACTGCCATGAAAAAAAATATTCCCAATAGTTTTAAGTTCGCGGTGAATTGGCAACGCGACAACCACGAACATAAAACCACTACGCAAATTTCTGCATCTGCAGTATATAGCTAACTCGTCGTCTTCATTGTGTAGAGCAGATAGCGCCCTGACGCATCCTTCACCTTTGTCTGGGCCTTGAGTCTTTGTAGGTCGTAGATCTTGAGTCCTTTTTAATGTAAATTGTGGGAGATTTCACATTAAACCAAGGATGATCCTCAATGAATCACTACAGTAGACATGTCTGCTTCTTAAGAATAAAGACCTCTGAGACAGGAAATCCCCTGCAATTTATACTAGCCACAAGCAATGACAGGGGATCTTCTAGCATTATAGGTATCAAAAAGGGTCATGACACAGTAACCAAGTTGTCGGCATCGATAATTTTGCTTCGAACTTTTGTTGTTTCGTTGTCTAGATATGATTTAGATATTCATAAATATTTCTAGTGAACATCAACGTTCAAATTAAAGATGTTGTACTGGTAAAACCGAAGTGTTTACTTTATGGTTCTGCTTTGTCGAACTGTTTTCTGTACGAATTAATCAGTAGTGGAGAAGAAAGGGTTTTGTAACTGCCTTACTTTTGACCTATCCTTGCCGGCATCAAAGCTGTTCCCATCATTTGTGTATTACCTTTTCTGCCTGTTATCGATACAGTAAATCCTCCGCAAATTACCCCGACCACAGACAAAAGACAGTCGATCTTATCGCAACTTTAAAGGAGGATCTACTACTTACACCCAGGTTAAGGATTTAAAGAGATTGAGTGTTAAGTTATGTGTGGGATTTTACCAGCAGCGTAAAAAGTAGGTTTTTGAGCTCGTGCCTCTTTCTAAAAGCACCATATAGGCAACAATGTATGTTGTAGGATTAAGGCTTTTGCGTCTGTGAATCCTCCACAATTCACGCCAGCCATGGACAAAAGAATGTTGACCTTATCGCTTTATAGAATCCACAAGATGGGACGAATAAATCTTGTTGTCGCCGCCCATAGCCTGGCTTATATATTTCTTTTTATTTCGTCGATTCAAATGTGGAGTAGACAGGTCCAATTATATTTTACCCCACAAATGGGCTTGAAACCATCTAATACGCATTCACGCTCTGTTGATACCCAGGTTTTCCTAGGTAGTGTCCCTTTGTGAAGCTGCTATCAGTAAGATTTAATCAATAGCGGGGAAGATATACTCTCTAAGCAGAGGTTAGACTCCGACTGTTTTTAAAGTTTTTTAGTCGTTTTATTAGGCTTTCTATTTTGTCATCTTCTTGAAGTAGGTTTTGACAATACAAGATACAATACAAAATAGAAATCCCGAAAAAAAAGACCAAAAGACCCTATAGAAAACATTCAGAGCCTAACCTCTGCTTGGAGATTAGGGAAGATAGGGGTTGTGCTTGCCTTCGTTGTGACCTACCCTTGGTGGCATCAAAGTAGCTCCTATATTTTTTTTTATTGTTCGCGTATTTACTTATGTTTTTTCGAATTAAAAAAAACTTTATAATGTACAGCAGGAAATGCCAAGCGACGATTGAACTTATTAAGCAACGCTTTTAGAAAATACTGAATTCTAAACACCCAGGTTTGGGGTTAAGCTATATAAAGGCACAACCCAGCGTACGTGCAATTACGTACTATCTTTTGGGATCCGTAAGTGCTAAGTACCGCCTCCGTACAACCTCGTAGGGAATCCGACGGACATGCCGTAGAACTTAACGTGTAGGCAAAACTTTGTGTGCCATCGGGCTGCAGACTCGCCCCCCATACGTGCCAGTACGGGCGACGCGCCTGCCCTGTACAGCCTGAACGTTTTCAGAAATACGTGGCGGACGTGGCCTCAAATTGCACGTGCGGCAAGTTGTGCCTTTAGCTTTAGAGAGTGTTTCTCTGTCGAGCTGTAAGATGTTACCTGTTGCGGAGAAGGAGGGTTTTGTTGTTTATACCGTAGAACTAATAGTGTTAATGACATGCTAGACCCTATATGTTGATTTAGTCATACCTATAGATATCCATATATGTGTGTTTAGTTGTACTGTAAGTAGTTGTTATACATGTAGACCTTACGAAAGTCGCTGTACTTTTGTCGTGTCAATAAAGATTGTTTTGTTTGTTGTATCGCCACTTATAAAAAACACCTTATCAAAACAGACATTGGCGGCCGCTACTAAAGCGGTTTGTCATTTTGGGCTCTCTGATCCAAAAATTACACCAGCCCCTGACATTTGATCCCACTGATAGTTAGACAGTTGATCCCACCGCTCTTTAGGCTCAAATGATAAATGTCAGGATAATTTTAGTTCAAACCATGTTTTCAGAGAAGAGCTTATCTATCAACTGAACATAGACTAGACCTGGTGTCATTATCATTAATTTACGACGGAAGCTAACAATGCACACCTTACCGACTAATTTACATACTCAATAAAACAACAGAGAACTTAAGAGTCCTTTGATACGATTCGTATTCTACTCCTAAATATAAACGAATTAAATGTAATTCCCTCTAGTAGACATCTACGTGCAAGTTAATTAAGTCGTCCTGTTAGGTCCCGGGTGCTGGCTTTATAGAGCTTATTTTGTTCCTTTGTCGACCAGTTAATTGTAAGATTTTATCAGTAGGGAGAAAATATGGGTTTTTGCCAGGGTTAGTTTTGACCTAACCTCGGCGAGACCAAATCAGTCTATAATCATTTATGCTATCTGGATTTAAAGAAACGCAAACACCAAAAAAGACATTTGATCTTATCGCATGTTTAGAAGATGCCGCAGTGCTGATACCCGGGTTTGGGCCTGAGACAGCAAGATTTTACTCTTTGTCGGGCAGTTTTGTGTAAACTTAAACCACTGTGCTTGTGTGACTTTTGGACATCAAATTGGCGGCACCGAAGCAATTTTAGTACTTAGACTCTCTGCATTAATGACACAATTTCATCCGACAAAAGGGGACTGACCCTATTCAATTATAGAAGAGAAGAGGGCAGTTTTATTCGTAAAGCTTATAAACCAGGTATTCATAAAAGACTTAAAACTTGACATCAATGCTTCTAAACATGAATGCTGGTCATTATTTCTGTTTGAGACAGAGTTCTTATTGATCACCCCTCGTAGTGTGAATTTTAATCGAGTTACATATTGAATTTAATTGAATAGTGAATGTCTTTACTTCTATTTATTCAAGCGGCGTCTAATGATAGTATTCCTAGACTACTTATTAATCTAAAAATGTTATGAACCATTCTATAACAAATGAAAAGTTAAGGTGCAATTTAACGACTCTTGACTTATGTCACCTAGGTTTTTGCTTGAGCTAAAGCCGGGGTGTTCCTTTGTCAAGCCCTCTATGTAAGATCTTATATTATTGAGTATATGTGACGAAAAAGACTTGCTCTCCCACGACCTTTTATAGTCACCTCGGCGACAACAAACCGGTTTGTATCATTATGATCGCTGCCTCGATTATTCTTATAGATCTTGCAGATTTTACATTAACTACGGTGAAAAGACGGATAATCTTATCGCTTAGCAGACTCACAATGTGCGGATGTGTCGTTCCAAATTTACTTACCACCAAAATATCAAGAAGCTCTGAGCTTACATTGCCCACAGACTAGACATAATGTCATAACTTTTAATTCACTGAGGTAAGTTTACTTTGGGAGGCTACCAACAACAGTCTTACTTTCTCGTCAATTTAAATGGAAATTTAGGGGATTCCATTCATATCATTAGTAAACTTCTTTGGAATATTAATTAATTTTTATGATCTAATTAACATCGACGTTCAAGCTAATGATGCTATGCTGCTAACAGCTAGGTGTATGTGGGCTTTAGTAGGATTATAGTGTACCTTTGTCGAGCTATTTTCTGTAGGATTTGATCTGTATCGGAGAAGGTAATGTTTTGTGCTCGGGCGACTTTTGGAAATCACCTTGGCGGCCAAAAAAAGTGGCTTTCTTTATTTAGGTTTTTTTTTCGTCAATGAATCTCACAAATCCTTCACAATTTACACCAGTCACGGACTAAAACCTGTTGACCTTATCGCATTATGGAATCCACAATGTTAGGATATATAATTCTTGCTGTCGCCATCCTGATTTCTAAGTGACGGAGACAGGTTTTGTGGTTTGCAAAGTGTGTGCTCTGCATTTAAGTATGTAAAACCTGCTCTTGCCTCAACGTCATTGGCACGAACCTTATGCGAAATCGGCCAACCACTGCCGTCGTCACGTGACAGACGGAGCGGGATGTTTAAGATGGCGGCTTCGATCTTCGGCGACGGAAAAATACGATGTAAGACGCCGAAATGAAAGAAAACAGTAGCTCACAGGCTATCAAATAGGTCTTAGTGGCTTGAAATATAAATATCACGGGTAGAAACGCTTTAAATCATGGCCTCTCCCTACGTAGCGGCGACAGCTGCCGTTTTGCATAAGGTCTGTGCAAATCTCGTAAGGCTCGTGCATATCACATAAGATTCGAGCGATTTTCATAAGATCCTTGAATTTTTGCGTGATAGTGATTTGTCTGTATCGCCTAATACTTGTAAGAATTTCAAAAGTTTCGTGCAGATGCTTAGGCACCCTTGATTCTGTAGGCTGATTTGGCGGGGACGTGGATGCTAAATTCACGTTTTTCCATTCTCCGAAAGTTGGTGCAGTCACAGATGCAGGTGAAGTCACAAATATGAAAATAAATAGAGGCAAATTATTTATTGGTTTGCCTACGCAAATCTAGATTTTCCCTTGGGAAGACTCACTCACTCATCCTCGCCGCATATCAGACTTTGCTTAGGCGGGCCTTGGGAGAACGTTTGGGTTATGAAATCAGAATATCAGATGGGATCTCTGATATTGAGTTTTAGTGTCCGTCAACATTTACGAGGGTGTGGGACTTCATCTTGTCGAACTAAATGTAAGCTCACGAGCAGATTTTGTATCGTCGGTACAGAATACGTGCATTTTTAAAGTCTTCATAAAACAAATTGCATTCAGACTGGGCGTAGGCATAATAAGTTCTAGCCAAGTCGCGCTTTTGTGCCGTCAACACAAAGCTTCTATCACGGTCGATATTGCAGTTCTGGTATGGATTGCTAGGTGACACTTTTGATTCATGGGTGCAAAACTTCTTAGTTGAACGGCAATTGCTTTAATAGTAAAGGATGCTGGGTGGCGCTTTTTATCCATAACATGTACCGTACTGTAGAATTCCCAACAGCGGACAGGCCATGCTAACTTGATTAATGTAGATCGCATCGATGAATTCCTTTTTTTTTCAAAAACAATGTCGGCGACCAAACTGCCTTATTGCTAATCGCGCACATAGACAGATGTATTCCAACTTATCTGAAATATTAGATATCAATTAGTTTGTTAGATTAAACCTTACCCCTTGCATGTTTAAAAAAAAACTGTGAATATCGTTAAAAAAAACATTACTCATTACACGTTTAACACACATGAAGGTTGCAAGTAAATATTTGCATGTCGTTAGAAATATCTTTTAAAGTTTAGCATCCGCTGAAGCTCTCAATTTTGGATCCAAACATTCTGGATATCTGGAAATCCTAAACTTTTTATAGTGATACGGATCCAAGTTGGATCTGCCTATATCCGCCTGTATCTGTTGTAGAACTATCCCTGATTAAAGCTGTTTCCGAGACCTTTTCGCTCAATTGTAAATTATACAAATAGGGTCTTAAAAGGGACCCATAATAAAATGCACCATTACACCAAATTTTCCCGTGTTTTGTTTTGAATTTATTTCATCAACATAGATGGTAAAAAAATTCTGTCATGCATCTAACGCTACCACAAAAAAGGAATTTTCAAAAGATATGTTTTTAGCTGCAGCATTTGTATCGTTATTACATTATTACATGTGCGTCTTTGTCGAGTAAAACGTAAGTTACATTTTCTTCCTCCACTCCCTCTCATCCCTCTCTCTAGCACTTGTATATCTAGTACTTTAATTAATTCCTTAAAAGTCAGCCTTATGGCTGGAGGTCTATATTTAAATTGGTCATGAAAGTATTAGACATGTTTAAGGTGTACAGTGAATGAATTCGACAATCCAGGATATAAATCATTATATTTAGTATAATTATACTTACTATATTTCTGAATACCGGCATTCCTGCAGGCCTAAGGTGGTTATAACATCATTGCACCATACAGACATGTACCAAGATGGTGTTCTTCCAATGAAAACTTGTTTTCGAAAACATCGTTCCTATATTTACAATATTGATATTAAAATGCTTAGCCATTGTTGAATGGACAGATGTAAGAAAGTAACATGTCAACATGGTTTTTGATGACATCATCAGGCGGATGCATATCATCATTGTGCCACATAGACTCGGACATCTCCCACACGTTTATAATGGAGATGTTCAGATCTCCGAGGATTTCGTAGACTACAGGCAACAACTGAAACGCATACCAATCACCGTTTTCTACAAAGTGTTGAAACTGCTGGTGGTGGCCGGTGTTAGGTGATCTCCAGATTATTTTAGTTTCTGGATGTCGACTATGCAAACGTTCTATAGCATGCCGAATGCCATAAAGTCGTGACCGAAACGTCTGAATCGGCTCAGCCGAAAAATGGGCCCATAAACTAATAAGAATAACAACATCCTTCCCACCAACAATGCCATCAATTTCTTCGGCCACATAACCCATATCTTTTCCGTCCATCAATGGCATTTGGTTTCGCGGGTAGTTGTGAAATAGGAAATGGAATTTGATGTTATTCTTTTCGTCAATTGCATATACCGGTTGTGACCCACGACCATGTTGCTGTAACTTCAGGAATAACATCAGATAACGAAACCACTGCCTGATTGTGGAATCTCCGCGGAAGAACAATGTTTTGTTTCGCAGACATTCGGTGACGGATTCGACGGTACGAAATTTTCCTGCCTTACACCTCAGTGAAGTCCAATTCCCATTGAACCAATATCCTTCTGAAGCTGTCTGCGGCAGGCGCGGGGCGCAGAGTGGCAGCGGCTTTCCGCGAACTTTCCGTAAAAGACCTTAAAACAAGGAAAAACAGCAAGAAGAGAAGAAATTACAATTCAAAGTCACCTAAAATGATAATTTGGCGGTGGGCATAATCAACATCACATTCTCACCAAATACTATCAGGCTAACTACATATGTACGTTTGACTGTAGAAACTTGAATAGTAACACTGATTGTAGAAACTTTGTAATACGTTTCTTTGACCGGCAAGCCCCAAAAACGTGTGGACGCCTGCTATATAGTGTGTTTATTATATTTTCCAACCAGTCCGAAATCCAGTCCATCGACTTTTTCACTTTTTCCCCGACCGGTCCAAGAAAAAAACGATATTGTACCAGTCCTCAATCCTACTTCAAGGTAAAATATGTTTTGAACACTTACGTATAGATACTTACGCTTGCCTTTCACTCGGATGCTCATATTGCGAGGCAAATCTTCCAGCAAATCTCGATCCCTGTAATGTGGAATGAAACAACGTTATGGTTAATGGTATTACTTCACAAAGAAGCGACACCTATCGGCAGTGAAAAAAAGGACACAAGCGCTGATTGTTAAGCAATTCCTTCCCTGGTGAAGTGAAAGGTGGTCAACAGTCAATAAAACATTGATAGCAATTCCAAGTTGTATAAAAATTGTAATTATTAGTGTAGTAATTCTCTTTGCCATGTTTCATTTGCAAAGGTGAACAGCTAACTCATTGATGCCACGTAAAGCACAGACAAAGCCTCACTTAAATATTTGATATATACGTTTATGAAGGTTAGACATCCAGGTAAGCAATATTAAAATACAATTCAATCTCTACAACTGGATACAAACGGATAGTTACTTCCGGACGTTTCGAGTGACATCCATCACTCTTCTTCAGCAAAAGCAGAATGAACTAGTCAGAACAATTAAATGCCAGTACAGCTAACTAGAAAAACCGGTTTAACCACTAAATCGTTAGGATCATATGCAAAAGGTTACACAAATGTAAATCATGTTAGGATAGTTCCTATGGTCAGACAACACCATAGGAAAAAACTATTGTCCTTTGTGGTGCAAGGCGGGGTCCCATGTACTGGAAATATTTGATATATAGAACGTTCAAGTAAAACAAAGTAAATATTGCATCACCTTGGAAACAGTTTCTTCTCATCTGCCGTAGCCATCTTATCGTGCATCGCCAAGGTGCTGCTGTGGTCACGGTGGCAACCAACGAAGGAATCACACGGGCTAAATCTCGGACGATCGCAGTAAAATGTTACATTGACAAGCGGTCTGGAAAAGTCACACACATCACGAAGATTTAGGCTCTTGTTAGGAGTATTAGAACAAAACATCCACTCAGTAACGTTGGTTTTCTCCTGGAATCCGCACACCATGACACGCCTGACTATGGAACCGTCTCGAAATTTCTTCAGGGCCTGCACTGCTTCGCTCGGATGTACCAACTTGACTGACACAGAAAGTGTTCCTGGAAAGCTCAGGAAGAACGTTGCTGTGTAAGTTCCATCCCCGTGATCGGTGACTCTTCCGGCGGTAGAAGCCTCCACTGGTGATCGGCTGTACAGCTTCGTACGAATGAAATCTCCTCCGTACGACTTCGGTCGCCCTCTTGAATCCATGGCAACGATTTTGATTGACAGCTGTTTCCCGACTCTGTGCACAGGCCGAGGCTTTACCACGCTAATCACGAAGTTTTCGGATTTGGTGATCATTTCAAAGTCAATGGAACCATTCGGTTGACGCCATGACGATAGCCTGAAGGTCTTTGACATAATGTTGGTCTCGGGGGTAGTAACGACAGAAAGCTGAAAAAGGTTAAGAAAGGTTAAAGATTTTGTGTAACTATCGAGATGTTTTCACAGAGGAACGGTGACAAATAAACCATCTGAGAACGTTAACCACACAGTTTTAGCTTTAATTAAGATACGATTATTTGTTTATTTACTTTTGGAAACAACTAGACACAAAATCATATTTAAAATAATACGTAACTGCTATTTGGCGTTTGTTATTACCCGGATATCTACGTACTACGTACTAGTTTGTTTCCGTTCAGATTTTTGTTTCAAAATTCATCATAGCCATAAAATGTATATTTGTTGGAGTTGATATTCACCAGTTTCAAATACACGTCTCATTACTAGTTACATCGAAACTACATGTATCTCATAAGAAATCATCATGATAAAAGCATAAACTTTTTTCATTAGTCTTTTGTAAATAAAATATAAATAAATAAATTGTAACGCAAACACGGTACGAATGGCGCAGAAAAACGACTTGCAGAACCACTATGGAGATGGTTATACAGAATTACATTTACGGCAACACGTGGTCAATTAAAATAACATACAGCGTTCATGCAATATAGTGAAACAGACTTTAAATAACTTGAGATGCAATAAAACAGTCGCGCACTTCTTAATGGTAATGAAATCACCTTTTGTAAGTACAGCATGCCGAGCAAGGAGAAAGCACAGAGAATGGAAGCTGCTGCCATATACCTCTGCATTTTGTAAGATCCGGAACTTTGGACCGGTGAGGTCAGGTCAGGTGAGGAACTTTGGAGACTGTTACCTCCTGCAAAAGAAATCAATTTTTACAAACTTGGTCTCCTTCCCTGATTGTTTCTTCTGACTTATAATATTTAAGTCATTTAATTTTTCATGTTTTTTATATTGTACTGCTGCAAACGATAGCCACAAGCTCGTTGACAAAGTTGAGTAAAGAGTTCTACATATACCGTGAATATTCATTAGGCCTCGGTCGCAAAGCAAAAATCCTTCTTCAGAAGGTAATGATGAGCACGAGCTTAACTTTGCTTTTACGATATATTGAATATATCTTGGCCATTGCTCGGACAAGCTCCGAGCGAGCTACAGACAACCCATTGACGAGCTGTGCGAGCTCAACAATCGCTGCAAGTGCCCCGCAAACGACGGCCGAGCTGCTAAAAATCGGCCTAGGCCCGCTTAATCGCAAAAATGCCTCCGGCCGAAAATATCCATTTAGAGCTCGCTGACAAGTCGGCCGAGCTAAATTCTTGATTTGTAAAGGGGGCTTTAGGAAACTTTTTCTCTGTGTTTAACCTGTGATGATTTTTTTTTTTTTCACTTTGCAGCTATATTTAATGATAAATATGATTCTAGCATTTTAGAACTACATGTACATGTTATTCTGCACCCACATCGTCAAATTCAACACAAAGCGTGTACACACCATACTTATGACAGCACGGTTTGTTTTGTCCAAACTGTGGGGCATATTGATATTTGAGAAATAGCATTAAAATACACCATGTACGCGGTTTCTCTGACATATGGATATATCAGCAGTGTCTGTGCCAGTTATCAAAGTCGCAGAATCTAAGATAGGTACTAGTAGTATTTCCTTCCGTGAGATTGCGTACGTTGTCATTTGACCAGGAGTGGCCGATGGCGGTGTTCCCACCCGAGAGGTCCGTCAGGAACAGGAAGGTCTCTTTAGGCCTGAATCCTAGGCTCGTATAGAAACATAGCTGTGGCATCCATGCCTAAGCAAGGTGCCTCCGCGTGTATTCATGCAAATGTAAAATGAAAGTATTTGCAGTAGGCTCCCAGTATTAAACATGGGTGTGCGCTCCAGCCCCAGGATTGATAAACCGGAACACCCGCAACCCTGCAGAAACGTGGATCGTGCCACCTTATTTGACAGCTAAACTTTGTACAAAAATCTAAAGCAGGTGGTTCACACAGGGTGATATAATATTTTAACAATTTTAAAGACACGAGTTGTTAACATTCAGGCTCCAAAGTTTTCCGAAATCGTCGACAATGGCTGTTGGGATAGCGTCATATTTGAAAATTGGATACACAAGAGTCCAACTATATATATACACCTTTCTAACGCGGCGGCCATGATAGATTGAAGACGAGGTTAATGATATACAAACAGACAAAACTAGTTTCTAAAATAAGCTCCCATTTAGTTTTCTTCCCAAACCACACAAATTTTCACAACATAAGATCAAATAATAAATATAATAACAAGTGATATTCGCCGACAGATATAGCAATATAGGATAGCATAGACCCGAGACATGCATCCAGTCTCTTGTTGGTCGATTTTCTAATTTCCATGCTATCATTGATTTGTTTGTTTTGTTTGTGCCTTTATCTAGACTGGTTTAACTGCTAATTATGATGTACATTCTTTTGTTTGAATCATTGAACTCTTTTTAGATCTATCATGGCCGCCGTGTGAGAAAGGTATATCAGAGCAGGAGAAGATTCTGGTTAGAAGAAGCCCATGTGCCTGAGGCAGAGTCATTGTCTGCATAGTCACTCCATTGTGTCGAGATTTTGCTCGAGGGTCATGCAAGTTGTCTGACGTGTAAGCGAGTAAAATTGTCTGATCACCTTTCTTTGTTCGTCTGGCGAATGCTAAAAGAGCAAAACACTTATCCGCGATTAAAATGGTTCATTTTAGATTGGAGCGAAATGTAGCGGAAAAGTGCCAACCTTTGGAAATAAATGGATGGGCAAATTTGTGGACATCAAAGTACGTTGTTACGTAGACATAGTATTACAGGCAATGACATGACAGATGGAAATATTTTGAATGTTAAACTCTAGTTATTTCTCATGTTTTGTAGCCGTAGAAGCAAATGTTTACAAAATCTCATGATTATTCATGAACTCCGAGTTTCAAGTTCCAGAGCTACCCCGCTCAAAGTGTTATTAATCATCTAACTCAGCATCAAACTCTATATCAAAGACATGCTAAGATTAGGGGATTCAGCATGTTATCCTATGGAGGTATTTGGAATCTATGTGCGTACGATGTCAAAAGACAAGTAGGCATTCAAATGCCTTTCTGTCGACACGCTATAATTGTGCCCGGGTCTTCCACACAGTGAACATTTCCTATACCAGAGCTACGCTTACCAATATTTACATTGAATGTAAGTTTTATATCAAATAAAGGGTAAGGGTGAGGCTTTAAGTCATTTGCAAACAGCTGTGTGACTTATTTTGTTAGAAAATTTTTAAACCTTAAACCAATCAAAACGAAGTACTACAATGCTCAAAACACCAAGATACTAGTAAGTTTAATAATGTATATTCTAACCGTTTACCTGTACGAAAACTGTAACAATACAATATCTCTAGCATGTGATAAATCATAGCATGTTACCCACGAAATGTTATTTAAAAAAGATAAAGGTGTCGGAATCACATACATGTAAATTCTGAAAATAAAATCTTTGATAATGTACGAATACTTCGAGCAGTCTTCTCTGCATACTACTTTAAACCATAGTATCCTTAATTAAACAACATATTTCATATTCAAGAATGCAGGTTAACTTAAAAGGTTACTTCTGATATATATATTATTACCAGTGCCAGTTGGAGGCACCTTATGTTATGACCTGTATATTTCTTGTTTTGTTGCGGATATCGTATGTTAATAGGTCTTGCCACAACCCAAACATCGTAATCAAATTTATTTATGAAAACCGGATATTACTGAATGGCAAGGATTCTGGAAATCAACACACAGGATTTCAATAAGATTCATGAATTGTGCGCCCTTACTATAAGCCAAGAAACGGTCGGTAAAATGTGCAATGTAATTTCTGACAGTGTTACTCAGCAGCAATAGTTAGATGTACCGAATATTCTTAAAGCTTGTCAAATTTCATAGAACTACAGTCATCCTGCTATGAGCACTAAAGAAAACGGTAGTGTCTGTCGTGGACAGAAACGCGTCGCGTCGTTTTTGTTGTTTCACGAAACAAGCTTGTTCTAGAGCAGTGGGTATTGAACTGGAAATAAATTTTGGCGAAATATTCACCGATTAGCGCAATTCTGCTGAAATGTGTATCCTTACTTCTGAATTAAATACGATCACATAAAAAGTGTACTTACCGTTGACTAGTCGAAATACTAACCGCTTCAAAACAATCGAAACTTCCGAAGTAAACCGTGCCACACCCGAGTGCTATTTTAGTATGAGTTTGTCTGAGTGGAAAGACGGGTACATCCGATGACGTCACACCAGCGAAGGACTTTCCAAAGAATCCTGCTTTGTTTGTTTGTCATTCATTTATCCACCAATCAAGCCTTAGGGGAACAGGTGGCTCATTTCAAATCTCTGACGTAGAAATTGAATCAAATCGAAAAGTTACGTATTAGCTATAAAACATTGCTTGCCAAAAAAAGCGACATGCACGTCTACACAATAGTGTACTATCTAATTAAAAGCTAAGAGCACAACCCGTGCAAGTTGTCCGTACCTTTTTTTGGAAGCCCACGTCCGCCGCGTATTTCTAAAAACGTTCAGGCTGTACCGGCGCGTACGGGGGCGAATCCGCAGCCCGATATATAGGGCACACAAAATTTTGCCTGCAAGTTAAGTTCTACGGCTTGTCTACGTGCTCCAAAATCTGTCGGATTCTCTACGAATTCGTACGGAGGCGGTACTTACCACTTACGGATCCCAAAGATTGCTCAAGTTTTGGCACGTAGACAGCACGTATTTGCACTTTCGGCAGGTTGTGCCTGTAGTTTAAACGACCCTGCAACTGCATTAATTATCGTTCATTCCCCTGTAATTACTAGCCTTTCGCTACGCTACACAGCCCAGTGATGACAGCATTTAAGAATAGTTTCATCATTACCCTAGTTGTTGTCACGGTCGGTGCATCGTAGCCACATGCCAGTAATTCCAGAGGAATGTGCGTCCAAACAGATGCAAGGTTACATTTTCAAACCGGGCCCTATCGGGTTTTTCATGTTGATGGAATTTTTTTAAAAAGGTAATACAGCCCGACCCTTGTCGTGTCTTGTCTTGTCTTGGTACCCCAAAATAACCCCACACGAGGCATGGAGGGGGATGTGCTTGAGGGGATGAGGCATGGAGGGGGATGTGCTTGAGGGGATGAGGGGTGGAGGGGGATGTGCTTGAGGTCCCGGGTTAGGGCGGGCAGGCCGCCTGCCTGGCACGGAAGCACTCAATGGTGCTTAAAAGCGTGCCAGGCAGGGCGTTGCAACCCGATGTATTCCGATTTGTTCAAACGACATTTTCCATAGAAAATGAACGACAGAGCCCATGTTTTTTAAAAGATAGTGCAGCTTAGGCTAGGTTGATTTTATTATATGGATGACTTCCACGCGCGCATCAATTGTTGGCTGTTTGCAAAAAAAAATGGTTTCAACTTTTCAACCATACTGTAAATTCTCCAAAGCAGCTCTAAAATGAGCACGTATTTGCTGTAGATTGAAATAGAAAAAGGTATTGGAAAACAGATATCTAATGTCGTACAATGCCAAAGTAAATAAAAAGTCAAAGAGGAGGGTACCTGGACAAAAATTTCAGGTACAGGTCCGGTTCAGGGCATCATTTTTGGGTCAGGACCTGAATCTGGACTTGATCGTCTGTGACAAGTTGTGAATTGGCGATACTCAAAACTACGGTCAATTTGCTACAACGGAATTTGCTGGTTGGAGTATCCGACTCCAACTGGCGTTTTAAAAAGCAAAGCCTCTGTACCCTTGACTGTAGAAACGTAGTACAAATGACGATGAACTCTTCCTGACTTTAATCTTGTTACTTTCTTGGGGTGTCCATTTTCTTATTGGTGAACCCCGTTCCACTCGTTCCGATATTTTGCAGGTCTGTTTTTTCGGACCGGTCCAAGAAGACGAAAAGACTGTTCTGTACCCGTACAGCAATGTACTGGTCCCTACACATCGTAATTGTTGGTAAACTATACAGTCTTTAGTCATGTGTTCAACTTTCCAGACCTCTTTTTTTGCAAAACTTTTTTTTTATTCGCGCACTCGCATGACTTTAGGAGTTACGAGAGAATGTAATCCATATAATCAAGTCAACGTGGCCTTAGTATAAATCATGCTTGCACGGCGTTTGATCAATTTAATCTAAAACTTTAGACTTTACCAGAACAAAAGATAAATAAAATGAATCAAGCAACCAATATGAAAAAAAAATTTGAAAAGCGAGACATCTCAAAAAGCGTCGACTATCTGAGTGAGTGAGAAAACAGATGTAAGCTGTGTGTCAGGTAGGACCTAATCGTTATGTAAATGTGTTACTGAAGAAATTTGGAAGATGTACCAGTTAGACCGGTTGGTCCACAGGAGCTACTGTGTATAGTTATATTTAGAACTTCCCATAAATGTAGGTGGCGCTTCTCGAGGCTGGTCATGTTGTAAACTCGCTCTCCAGAAATCTTCGTAAGTGAAGGGTTCTCCCAATAACTTTTAGTATAGTGGGGGTAGGGGGCAAAAATAACACGAACCAACGCGCTGCGCTTTCAGGAAAATGGGTTCATATTGCATGACAGAGGGTATTAAATTCTACAGGTAAAATATGTTATAGTGACTTCTTTGTTGTAAAGTGGCAAAACGACTATTGTTTTGATTATCGCCCATGCATTCACAAGTTTTTGCAGACAATGCCGACTGGAAAAGTGATGCCACTTGGCACAAAAATTTGTGAATTTTCATTAATTTTAGCAAACCTAAACAAGAAAATAGGGAAGAAACACACTAAATTTCAAAAGTATTATAGTGGAGCTGGGCTAGGAGTATAGTGACATTTCTATCCCTCGACCCATCCTCTGCTTGGAGAACAACAATTCCCCCACCACTTTGAAGTGCAGTACCATACCGGCCGTAGGTGTCGCTGGGGCCTGGTTGGTTTTTTCGCGCACCAAAAATCGTTAAGAAAATTTCGTAAAGGCCAAATTTTTCCATGGAACGTTTTAGTACATATCAGTCTGAGTACAGTTTGAAAAGATTTAAGTTCCATTTCAAAGTACAGTTTAAAAGATTAGAGATACAAAATAGACGATTCTATTTCTGAGAACAGGTACTACAGAGTAATTGACGTGCAAGTACTCTCAATGCAGAGGTTGATCGGCAAAGTTGTAAAGAATGTCGCAATTAATTTAATTACTTCGAATTCTCTTTTTTGCGACCTTTTTCTTCGTTTTTCATGACGAGTTGCTCTGTGTGTCGGACCCAACCACTGCTTGGGGAGTAGGTCCAATGCAGTGCCACACTGAGCGCTCTGGACGTTATTACCGTCGCCGAGAAGGTTATATTTTCGGTTAAGGCCTCATGTTGTGTCCCTATATGTAGGGCAACAATACGTAAGTCGACAAGTTTTGCATGGATTTTAATTAATGATATTTGGTATTTGAGTAGCGGTTGCGGGAATGAAGGTCGTGTTCGAAAATGATCGGCGTAGCCTTATTCCGTTAGGACGGTAGACTAGCGGGCAGAATATGTGCGTCCGCTTTCTTGTGTGCAGCACAACTCGAGAACCCTTGAATGGATCCTGATAATATTTGTAGGGGGGGTAGGGGTCAGGAAAACAAAGGTCAAGTTCGATAAAGGGCCCCTAGCGGCTCCCTAAGGTACTGCAGCAAAATCTTTAATTTTGATATCTCGTGTTCTGGACATGCTGTGGTCATGATTTTTGAGTGGTAGATAGCCCTTGGGACAGAGAGTAAGTGCTGTGAGTTTGGACCACTAGCGGCTTTTTTTTAGAACTGCAGGCACCGATTTCCTTTCAAACATTGGACGAGAATAACTCGAGAACGTGTTGACGGATCATCATGATTTTCGGTATGTAGATAGAATGAGTGATGACTTACAGAATGATACACTAGTTATGCCAATAAACAGCTAATTAGCATGATTAATTAGAAAAGTTCATAAATCCATGCCAACAGCATATAACTCGATAAGCTGTGTATGAATTTTTATGATATTTTGAGTAGCTGTTGCAAAAAAGGAAGGTCGAGTTCGAAAATGGTTGGCGTAGCATTTTTCGCCAGGACGGTAGAGGGCCGAGTGTGTGCGTCCGTTTGTTTCTGGAATGCATAACTCGAGAAGCATTGAGTGGATCTTGATATTATTTAGTAGGTGGGTAGGGGTTAGGAAAACGAAGTCCGAGTTCGATATTGGGCCCCCTAGCGGCTACCTAGATACTGCAGCTAAGCTTCAATTTTTGACATCTCGTGTTCTGAACATGCTGTGGTCGTGATTTTTTAGTGATAGATAGCCTAAGTGATTACTTACATAATGTAATACTTATTATGTAAATCAACAGCTAGTTTCCATAATTAATGAGGAAAGTCCATAAATCCACTGAATTCCATGATAGGACTTTCAAAATTGCCAGATACGTAGCTGAGAAAGAGAGATTTCCGATACATATCAATTATGCAAATGGCGACCAAATTTATTTAATAAATAAGAAAACATGAACATATTGACGGATCATCATGATTTTTGGTATGAAGTGAAGACTTACAGAGTGCAAATTAACAGCAAATTTCCATAATTAATAAGGAAAGTTTACAAATCTACTGCATTCTATGATAGGACTTTAGAGAGAAGTGTCAGTACATGTTAATTATATAAATTATGACCTCATTTACATAATAAATGAGGAAATATTAATGTGTTGACGGATCGTCATGATTTTTGGTAATGTAGATAACCTTAGTGATGCCATACCTAATGCAAATCATCATCATTAATTTGCATAATAAATGAGGAAAGTTTAGAAATCAACTGCAGTGCATGATAGGACTTTCAAACTTGTCACATATGTGAGCAGAGATAAATGTCAATAGACACTTGGCCAAAGTCCGGTCCCCTATCGTCGTTTACTATTCGGCCAGGCCGGAGTCTGGTAGAGACTACATGATTTTGACAAAGCACTATAAAAAGTTGCGCTGGAAAGTATCACAACATTGTACATAATTTTACTGTCACCTTTGCCAACAAGAAGTTTATGTGTTTAGTAGCATTTGTGGGGAACATACGTTCATGCAGTCGTTTGCTATTGGGGCAGATACTCTGAAGTAATATAAATGCATGATTATTTGACGAAGGGATGTGTTCGTGGTATTCTAGTTTTGGGCTTTTTTCGAACTTTTTCTTCGTTTTTCATGAAGCAGGTATCAGAGAACATTGCGCCCCTTCTTTTTTTTTTGCGCAGGGCTAATAATAATCTTCTCTTTATCGTTCTAATTTTAGTATAATATGTGCTGCCGAAGCAAGCACGACTCTAGCTGTTGTGCCCAGGGTAAATATAGCATGAACGTTTAGGGCCAACTCCGCATGTAGTCCTGGTTTGGAGGTCAAGTCGGCCGGGACATCTTTTCCCTGTGACAGAACTTCACGTTGAACGCTTCCGCCGTCCCTCTTGAAAGAGTATGAAAAGCTCGACGGGTGTCACACCATGATCGTACAAAGGCGGCGGGAGGAAATTTCATATGGGGGGGGGGAGCTTTTGTTGACCGAACTTTCCTCACATGTAGCGCCGAAGGCGCAATCCTAGTGGAGTCCGGGGGGCATGCTCCCCCGTGAAAATTTGAAATCGTGACCCTCTAAAACGCCATTTTCTGCGTTCTGACGGGCAAATTTTACTACCAGATTACGGTAAGTTTAATAGCAATTCTGTTCGAAGACAGATGGTTTTAGCGAGGGCGATATTTTCACGATTTCGAGTACTAAAGGTGAGAGCTGTCGCAAGGTTGGTCTTGAGAAATTTCGAAATCTGCACCCTCTGAAAGGCCATTTTTTTGTTTTTAAGGGACAATTTTTTCTAACAGATTATACTAAATGTAATGCCATTTTTGTTAAAGAAAGAAATGTTTGAGGGCGATGACCCACGCAAATTTTCACACTGCCGTTGTGAATGCCCGAGGTGCAAGTCATCGCTCTGGAGGTCCGGAGAAAATTTTTAAATCTTGCCCGTGTGAAGCGTCATTTCCTGCATTTGGGGGCCACATTCTGCTTGTAAACTAAGCTTAGTACGATAGTAAAATTTTTTATTAGTTAAGATTTTTGAGAGCGATGCTCCCGCAACATATTGTCCTGCGCCGAAGACGCGGGTCGTCACAAGGGAGGTTTGGCGAAATTTTGAAATCGGGACTATCTGAAATGCCATTTCTTACATTTTCCGTGGTAAATTTTGCCGTTAGACTAGCTTGCTTTAATGAAATTTTCATCATCCAAAAATACACAAGGTTTCAGCTTGCTTTTTTTTTTTGCTGTCGTATGTGACTGGCAGTGAATGTTTAAACTGGCGACTTTGCCGTCGTTTTCGTACTTCTGTCTTAGCGACATCCTTCCTCATACAATTCAAAAGGTTTGTTGAGTTATTTGTTTACCAGTTTATATGATTCATAAACTAGGAGGTTGCAAAGGCAGTGGTGAGGCATTTACGCAAATGTTTTAGTCTGTTGTTATTTTAGATTCTGTTTCTTTTTTCTACCATTTCTTCTCTTCCCTTACGAATTTATAGGGAAACACTAACCGATTTTTTTAATTATTTTTTTTTTTTTCATTTTCTGCTTTCGTGCTGTTGTTGCATTTCGTAGGGCATCTGTTCTGGGTTTTCATTACTGTGTTTACTTGTACAACAAACTGTTTTTTTCGTGGTTAAGTTGACAGGTTCTCTTATAATGGGATGTTTAACCTTTGGATGAGTATAGTAAGTGTCTATCTTAGAATGAAAAGTTAGAGTCGTCAGCTGGAGTGTGGTCAGTCCCAATCTTTTTCCGCTGTCGTAGGGCAAACAGGCGCCGCTTGAGCTTAGACCAGCACAAGTCCAGAACCCGGGAGCCATAATAACCACCATAACAATGCATTAATTAACACCACGGACGGCCACTCAATCGTCATTTCTCATTTTATTTATTGAGCCAGTTATACACTGTTAGGACAAAAGCTCTGTTTTTCATGAGATTCTGGGTACACCAAACTATACAATCATTCAACCCGACAAACATAGCATAATTACAAATTAGAACAGCAATGATTACATACCTTCCTATCTATGGGTAAGATTCGCTAGTATTGAAATCAGTCTTTCTTCGATTGTGCCTCCAGTCCACGTTTGAACTCCGTTACCGTACTGCATCTCCTCTGTTCAACGGTAAGTTTACTCCAAAGTGTCGGTCCATAGTGCTGTATGCTGCCTTTGAACGACTGCACATTACTCTGGGATAAGTATAATAGGTGTGGGTCACAGCTTGTGAATAACTCAATGCAGAACGCGTTCTTACTCTCAGGACAGGAGGCGGCATCCACAAGGACATGTGTGATAGGTAGGGAGGTACCGTTTTGTGCATTGACTTGAATACAGTTACCAGAGTGTTATATTCTATACAGTTTGCCAGTGGTTGCATACCTGCATCATTTAACAAGATTTCTGTTGGTACATGATCCTTGAGTGTTTTGTTAGTAATCATCCTAGCGGCGCGGTTTGGTAACCTGTTCAATTTTCGTAGTCCTGTCTTGTTGCCGTGCACAAGCGAGGGGAGCCAGGTTGAGCCACAGTAGTCAAAATGATCGTATAAAAAGGTGTTGCACATTATTTGTAAAATATTCTTGGTGACAAAGTGTTTCGTACGACTTAGGGCACTAAGGCCAGCGAGGAGCTTCTTTGTAACGTTCTGGATATGAGCTGCCCGTTGTAAAGAGCAGAGTAGAAAGTAACAACAAGGTAAGTAAAGGAAATGACCTGTTGGAAGATGTTACAGAGACTGGCTCTCCCACATGCTGCAATTTTTAGGGAGGACCAAAGAACTTGATCCCACATCATATGTTAAGTTTTGATACTGTGACTGCAGAAATGTTTGCGGTTTCGCTGCGATCTTTGAACGTCGAATACATAGTTAAGAAGTGGTAATTATAAAGAGGGTAGATGCGGTTTGATAAGTGACAGTTGTTCACGCCAGCACGACCGAAAGCGTCCGTTCTGTTCTTCATTAGTACCCTTTACCAGTCACTAGTGATTTCAAACTGGCTGTGTGTGAGGGTGCCTAGTCATTACTGTACAGCAATAGTTGTGTTTTCGTCTCGACCATAGCGACATTGTCTTACTGTTAACTTATTGACAATAGTCGACCATAGCTTCACCAAAGACTCAAAACCACCGCGACAACATGAACTAATGTGGCCAACTACCGTCCTGTCTCTGTACTGAGTGTAACATCCAAAGTGTTGGAAAAACTCGTTGGTAACCAAGTATCACGCTACATGGCCCAGAACAACCTTCTCACGGTATACCAAAGTGGGTTTCGGAGAAACCACAGTACTGCCTCTGCAGTTTTGAAGATTGTGGAGGATATTAGGTCGGCCAATAATAGTCGCCAGGTCACAGTTGCTCTCTTCCTAGACTTACGCAAAGCATTTGACACTGTGAATCATGCCATTCTGTTGAGTAAGCTCAAGAAACTGGGTTTCGATAGGGATGCAACAAAATGGTTTACATCATACCTCTCTGGTCGCTCACAATGCACTAGTCTGCAAAGTCAATGTTCAGAGATGGCTGCAGTCACCTGCGGGGTACCACAGGGGAGCGTACTTGGTCCCTTGCTGTTTTGTTTATATGTCAACGACATGCCACAGGTTCTAAAAAAATGCAAAATACACTTGTATGCAGACGACACCGCAATCTATTACTCGGCGGGCACGATGAAAGAGTGTGAAGAGGCAGTTTCCCAGGATATGAAGAGAGTGTCAGACTGGTTAATTGATAATAGACTTTCTCTCCATCATGACAAGACAAAGTCTATGCTATTCGGGGTTCCTCAGAAGCTGAGACATGTTGGGACAACAGTTCAGATCACAGACGGTGTTAACATTTATGAGCAAGTTAACACTTTCAAATATTTGGGCATCACTCTAGACCCATCGCTCCAGTGGTCAGCTCACATAACAAATATCACGAAAAAAATATTCAGTGGCCTCAGTGCAATGAGACGTGCAAAACCCTACGTAACAAAAGAAATATTACATACTATGTGTCAAACTTTGTTGTTGTCGCACTTGGACTACTGTGGCGCGGCGTGGTTGCCAAGCATTGTACAGGGCAAGAAAACACAAATGCTGCAACTCGACAGGCTGCTGTTTAGAGCTGCAAGGATGATTACAGGCTACACACTCCGGGATCATGTCCCAGTTGGTAAACTGATAGCGGAGGCGGGGTTGGTGTCGTTGAGAAATCGGGCGGAAAAAATCAGTCTGGCCACAGTTTTCAATGCTGTACGAGGAAAAGCCCCTTTGTACATATCTGACATGTTCAGGTGGAAGTCACCACCAACTATAAGAGCTCGCACCCGCACGGCTGTTAAAATGTTCGCTGACTGGGACCCTCACCAGTTAAACTGTCCCGTAGCAAGCCTGAAGTGTTACGAGGGAAGCTTAAAATCCTTTGGCCACCTACTGTGGAACAAACTGTCACTGAAGCACCGCAAGACTCTGGGACTGGTTAAGTTTATCAAGGAACTGTGAGGTCTAGATGGAAATGACAAGTGAAATTGTGAGTTTTGATATGTCGTTTTGTGGTTATGCACTATTGTATGTGTTATTGTAATATTGCAAAGTTTTAAATTGTATTTTTGTTTACCCAGCATTGCCTGAAAAACAGGTTGTTATGTACCTGAGTGTTACTGCTGGTAAAATAAATAAACTGAAACTGAAACATTTACTTGCAGGCAAAATCATTTTGCTAAAAGGGTATCCTTTATCTGTTGATGTAGCCAGGGTAGCCCATCTCCGTTGTTTTGAGAGGGTATCTAAAAAACTGTGGTACGTTGGCTGCGTTGCTGTGGCCGAGCGGTTTAGGAATATTTGCAACGATTGTGAATTTCCTCGAAAAAAACAGATGTTTTACGCTTTTCGTGTCTTCCTGTCAGTTTAGACATACTTGTATGTTTTGCATGTTTTTCCTATCACCAAATCAATGGTAACACACGTTCAATTTAGAACGTAGGAACACAGCTTTAGTGCATTTATCCTATGGTATAATAAGTTCAAGTCCATTCTTAATGGTGGCAGACACGTATATATATATATATATATATATATATATATATATATATATATATATATATAAGCAATAAGGAGGTGAGGAAGGTGTTAGATCACTAACATTCGACTAAAAAGTATATTCTTAGTAGAAGAACCAATCAATTTTTCTACAAAAAATTCTTTAATTAAAGGAAAATTCTTAAGTCTAGCAAATATCAAAACTAGAAAGTGCATTTTTAGTGTGGGTTGGGGAATGTTCCCAGTAGCATTTGTTACGCTTGTCAATTCTATTTCAGCAGAGAGGATATGTTGCCTATGCTGGAGCTTTTCATTGTACCTCGGGGAATGCATTACACACATATCAACATCAAACAAGGTAAAAATAGAACTTTCATTCTTTCATCTTCTATTTTTGTTGCATGTTTGTTAACATTTTTTTTAAATGGGTAAAATTTGTAAAAAAATTGAAACCACAGGGAAGGAAACCCTGCACAGAAACCCAGGGACGACATCCCTGCACAGAAACCCAGGGACGACACACCTGCACAGAAACCCAGGGACGACATCCCTACACAGAAACCCAGGGACGACATCCCTACACAGAAACCCAGGGACGACATCCCTACACAGAAACCCAGGGACGACATCCCTGCACAGAAACCCAGGGACGACATCCCTGCACAGAAAACCCAGGGACGACATCCCTGCACAGAAACCCAGGGACGACATCCCTACACAGAAACCCAGGGACGACATCCCTGCGCAGAAACCCAGGGACGACATCCCTGCGCAGAAACCCAGGGACGACATCCCTGCACAGAAACACAGGGACGACATCCCTGCAGAGAAACCCAGGGACGACATCCCTGCACAGAAACCCAGGACGACATCCCTGCACAGAAACCCAGGGACGAGATCCCTGCACAGAAATCCTAGGACGGAAACCCTATCATAGAAAATCCAAGGGGGGGGGGGGATAAAACACCCCAGTAAAAAAAGCCCTGGGGAGCAATCCCCAAGCCCAAAAAAGCCAGTGGGAATGTAAATGCGTTATGCTTGCGCCTATGTGATTGAATAAAGGTACAATGGTAGTGCAAATAATGTAAAATGTTTGTTTATAATTGTGAAAGAAAGAGAATCTCTTAAGAAAAAAAACATATGTCATTATTTCATATAATATTTTACTATTGTTTGTCATATTGTTTTCTTTTATCATTGTTGTTTTAACTCTTATCTCTCATATTTGTTTCCTTTCATCATAATGTTTCTGTAGCTGTTATATGTAATGTTTGGTTGCTAAAGACATCTGTTGTCTGAAAAGCAAAGAATAAAGTTCAAAGATAGGACATTTAGTACGTTGGGAATAACAAATGCATAAGACCCCGTTACAACGTCATGTTGTCCAATGGGCAACCTCAAATACATCAACTCAAACTTTTTTGCAATGATGACGGAAAATTGACGTAGATGACAGTACAGTTATTGGAATTTGTGTTGCTTTTAAAACGAATGTGTAACGCAAATTTTACCACCGTTGACCTGTGATAAATAGTCCGAAAGACCGCAGAGAAGAACGACCCGACATAAGGAATTCAGTGTAGACGGCAAACGTCCGTGGTTCTTCTGATTTATTGTAGATTATAACAAAAAAATACAAATGGTTAAAAAATTACACATCATGTAGCACGAGTATCTAATATCGTGTGCAAATAACCAAGGGGAAAAGTGTGTTGTGTAAACTTGTGCAATGATGCCACCAGACGTAATACATAACGATCATTTGTCTTAGAAGATGTTTTACAAGACCTATATTCCGACCTGGATGTTTGTAGGAAGGATTGATAAAATCGTGGACATATATTTTCTAATCACAGATGTATTTCTCAATTTCTGTGTTACAATAGTTATCACACATTCACATACACAGGCAAACCTGTCTATAGCGGCCACTCGGGACTAGAGTGACCAGTACAGTGACCACTAAAGAGAAAACACAGGTGACCACAATAGAGAAAATGCTGATCAATTGACGACGGGCAATAAATTTCACGTGATTTCAGTACCCACTTATCTTTTACACCAAGTAACATTGTCTCAAAACCAAACTGACCCTGCCAAAGTCGAATCTAACGATATTGCCATGCTTAATGTCGGTAAATTAGCTGATAAAAACTTGCGCTCTAACGTTCAATGCACGCGAACGTTCCACTAAGGCTAAAATGACCCTGTGGAGAACACTAAATCCTTGCAAACTACGATTCTGAACTTTGCGCTGAGTGGCATATGGCCGCTGTATGGTCACAATAGGTAGTGTTTCTGTATCTACGGGACCAGAAATCGTGTGGCTCTGATCGTGATGGTCAGGTCGCCGCTATAGACTGTTTATTAATGCTCATGTCAATGGGAAAAATCCAAGGGACAGACCAAAAGTGACTGCAATGGTCAGGTGGTCGCTGTGCATGTGAATAGGTGGCCGCTAATACAGATTTGACTGTAATTAAATCTTTTACAGTTTCAGTTATGGCACTTGTTCCCATGAAGTCTGAGGTACTTCAGAAAAGATATGTTAATAAGTTATAACGTAAGGTTACATAATGACTGAAGCATTTATTCCATCTCAAACTGGTATTCTTATTTGGCGGATACAAATGATTTCTCGTAATGGTTGCTCTACACTGAAGGTACATACTTCTAAGAGGTTGCAGTTGAAGATTGACATAACATTGGTACTTTTATAAACGTTTTTCAGTGTCAGTGACACATAAATAGTACGTTTTAATTTTGCCTTTATCAATTTTGTATTGCTTACTTTTTCCGCATTCCCACAACTTTATCTTGAAAAAATGGCAAAAAAAATATTAATACCACATGCATTTTAAACATGTATTATATTTCCTTTATTAATAACTTAATCTAATAAAAAAAAACATGGATCGATACAATATTCCCAACATGATTAACTAATATAACATCTGCGTAAAGCCTTATCCATATTCACGTTCTCTGCTTCACTCGGAATCTTACGCTAAGTTTCGGTTAAGATATAACATATTCATTGCCGTTTGACATAATTTCTAGCTCAAAACCCTCTCCGTAAGTCATGCAAAACACGAAATTCCCTGCCCAAGACACCATGTGTTTTCACCCATTGTTCCCAGGACGGGTCACCCGCTCTGCCTTCTGCTTGCAGATGAAGGACCGCGTGTCTTGCTGATCGCAAGGCACATCGTACCATTGGTCAGTTCCCCAGACGTTCTTCATCACTATGGCAACACAGTAGTTAAGCTTGGCGCCGTCTGGTTGAGGGAATCCGGTTCTCAGATCCATTAATGACCTGAGGTAAAAGATTTAAACAACTGCAGCTCTCTCACGGCATTCATTGTGCTATTGCATACCAACATGTTTGCAAAAAAGGAATGTCACAGAAATCCGTTTAGGTATTGTCTAACCTTCCCACAATACTAGCATAAATTTCTAGCATAAATATATGGTGCTATCATATTTAATGACAAAAACGCATTTTAAACTAAATTTACTCCAACCTCCTTCTTATGCAAAAATGGACTGTTCCCAAAATTGAATTTGAAGATAAAAATCATCTCATGCGAGAATGTACACATAAGGTCTTGACCCGAAACTACGGTAAGATCATACTAGTACTGTACACATTATTGCTTAATTACAACACGTACACAACATGCTAGTGGTTGACACATTGAACAAAGGCACTGTTATTCTTCATTCTCCCAAGAATACGCTACTTATACATTACAAAAGAATCATGGTTATAAGTGTTTCGTGAACCGGCTTAGACAAATAACCAGTTAAAATAGAATAGGTTAGTTGAACGAGGCATTTATGGCCGACGTCATACTTCTTACCAGTCAGTAAACGTCACGGGACTGCCATCTGTCCACACGAAGGTTCGGTTCCTGATGACATCGTGAAGACCTAGGACAAACAAATTAAAGCTAGCATAATCATCTTCCTACTGTAAAGCAATCGACCAAGAGGAAATACTGAAAAACGCAATATCAGAGATATGGCATCGCATGAAAATGGGTAATATCAATCCCTCTCTCTTTGTATGTGATATTGTTGTTGTTGTATTGATCCCTATGCAATAATGCTAATGTTATGGGAATATAGCTTACGACGCGATATCTTGTTACATTGTTACACAAAGTTTGCTTGTTCCCGAATGATACGAAGACAAGTTTCATTTTCATACCAATGAAAAGCTTCGGGTCAGCGATACGTTTGACTACAACGTTGGTGACCAAAAGCACATGGAGAAATTCCATTTCCTGGAGATGTGCGATGCTGGTTAAGTTGGCGCCATACTCGCGGCACTTGACGTCTGCTTCAACCCAGCTTAGCGGCACGTTGTGTCGGAAAGTCTGGTAGCAGTTTCGGCGGAACAAGTGCCAACCGCATGGACAGATGAATCCTTGTCCATAAATCAAATCAAATATGATTTCAGTCAAAACATTCAAGGAAAGAATGGTACTTTACTGGTTTCTATTCACGGACAAGTTCAATATCAAACATCATGAAAGTATACCATACTTGTTACACGAGAGCAGATAGGCCTGTCGGAATGTATCTGATAATTTGAACATTTGAAAAAAAAATCAGACCTGCATCATGAGGAAGTTTATCCACCTGGCGGCTGGGGATGAAAGTGCTGATGTTAAACGTTGCCATAAATCCGCGAGTGCCGCCAATTTCAGCGCTGTTACTCGTCGCCAGCATGGCCAACTGCATGTCATTTGAGCTGGAAACATAGAGCTTCTGTTCGTCCTCACCACGACAAAGCCCATGTATTGTGTTCCACCTTACTGCTAGGAATCTATCTCTGATCTGCAGCACACGACTTGTGCAGACGCCTCCAGAGTTGCCGGGCAAATCAACGTCAAGCAGGAGAAGGGTGACGTAGCTTCCAGGAGGACCATCAATGGTCCACAGGCAGATGACGGAAGGAGGGAATGCAGTCGGGTATCCGGGGGAATAGATCAGCCCACAGCGGTAGTCATCGGGGAGACCACATCGGATATTCCCACAGCTTGTCTCACGGGCCATACAATCGTCGCAAACTCAAATAATAGAAATAAAATAGAGGAAACTTTCTGTTAAAGCGAATAGAAACGTTGACCTTATTTTTTTCAGACCGGGCATAATGGGACGCGTGTGTGTGTTACATACCCCGTCCTCGTAACTCAAGCACTACGTCTACGTATTGTCGATCACCAAAGTTTCGGAAAATTATAAAGTTGGGCAACTGTTGGGCAACTGAAACAAATTTGATATCAACAAAATCCAATATGAAGTCACTATGAAATTTTGCTCGAACTCAATAGCAACAGCAGCGACATCGAATTGGCGTCACGAACGACGTCATACCAAACAGTTGGGACCCGCAATTTCGTATAAGCCATGTAGAATTTTCAAAAAATGCTTTGCTTTAGAAAACAATTCCCCCAAGATGATAACGGATAGACTAAAATGTTAATTTGAATGTTGTTGTGGCTAAAATACCAGGTAGTGTCGAATTTCATGGGAAATAACTATACCTGACCTGATAATATTGTCTGCCATCTTGAAATTTTTTATCAATACCGTCATCAAATTATAGAAAATGCATGAATGATTAATTATAAGATAGATGGGATTTAGCAAGAAAACCTGGAAGATACATTATAAAAATGTAGATAAGCAAATTTTGTAAAAAAAATAATATGACAAGAAAACGGTTGCCATGAACTTTGAATATTACAAATTGTTGCTAGCAAAATTATTGGTACACGGTGATTGGTAAGTATATAGTAAGTTTTGGCTTTAGCGGAAGTTCTTAATGCGTTATGCGGCAAAAAAGTTAATACTGTGTCTATTTATTTGTACGATGTCGTTCTGTTTATAATCTTGTGCACGCGAAATAAAAAGTTGGATTGAATACCTGTCATGTCCGGGATATTAGCATTCATCTCATCTTTTATAGTCTCTATCTTGTCAGTATCAAGGCATTGTATTGCATTTTCTCCATCCTCCCAACCGTATGATGATGGATCTAGAAATAATAAGTTTAAATGTACAGAGAAGACTGTCTGTGATATATTCTATTTCTAAATACTAAAAAATACCTCATAAAAACACCGTATCAAATGACTCCAACCGTTACAGTAAAATTGGATATCAACAAAAAAAGCATAAATGAAATATCTGTATAAACATATTTGAACATTTACGAATAGGAAAACGACAGAACTTGAATGTTCCAACTATTCCATGATTGCTAGACAAAAAAGAAACAAACAGTACGATATTTCTTCAAACTGACGTTTACTGTACCTTTCTCGCAAATAAGTTCTCTTTCAATCAGGCTACAGGGCTGGAGGCTCCACAAACCTAAAGATGTTAATATAATAAGATAAATATTACTATTTGATTACAAATGTGTGATACAAGTAAACATGGATAGCAGCAACAGACAAAAATAATGTAGAACACAGACCATGAAGTTCTAGACTGGCACAAAAAGGATCATTGAGTCTCCGAAGGTATTCCTGGAAAGCATCGAGTTCAATGTCCTGCTTCTTGAAGGCGTTCCCTGTAGGACTTCCATTGCTCCAAGTAAAGTTGTTAATTTTCTACATAAAAAGCAACGATAACAAGATTACACAGGGCATAAACCTCCTTGAAGTAATGAATATTGTAAAGTGAACGTTGCGTAATGAGGAGTTTCATACTCTCTTTTTACCCTCATCCGAAGGGTATATTTTCGCCACTAATCTGACCGTATGGGTTCTTTTTGGACCAGATTATGCCTTGTTCAGACATACCTTTCTAAGTCTTCCCTTTTGTGATTTGTACATAGATATTGGTTTATAAAGCTATCAGGTAAATTTGACACCATTATATGTGAAATATTCAATGCTCGTTATCACAATGTATGCAAAAAAAAGGAAAACCGTATTTTTTGTACTGCAAATACTTGGTGTATTCCTTACATTTTGATGTCTTTTTTTGTACAACGCAAAATGTTTCTGTAAAAGGAAATATGTCATTTTATGATGAACATCAGGATTGGTGTAAGAAAAAAAAGTTAATCAGGTATGACACTGTCTCCATCATCTGGCCACGCAAACATATACTGGCAGGAGGAATATACTGAAGGGGAATACAAAGGATGATTAACAACTTAAACAAGGAATACCTCCCGTTGTTTCTTCATGACGACTGCGTCAAGCTTCATTCCTATCCATCCATTTCCAATGTTACTGCGGAGGAATTTATTCTCCTGTGGTGTGTTGACGGAAGCCAGATGACCACCGAGAGCTTGGCAGTACCTCTCCGCAGCCCACCACACAAGCGGAGAAGTAAACATCTGGTAACAACTCTCTTGAAACATCGTCCAACCTTTTCCACAGGATTTTTCATTCAAGCGTTGCTCTACGAATCAAGAAATCTCCATAAATGCTATTTATTTCGAAATATTCCATTGAGAAATACGTACAGGATGAAAGCCTACCACCGCATGCATGTTCAATAAGGTGCTATTTATGTAGGCGGTGAGGGCTTTACACTACAAACGTATGATTTTACCCCAGGGCCTGCATTCAGCACATTGGATACACTTTCCTTACCATGACCAAATGACAGCGGAACCTTAAACTAACTTTTCAGAACTCATCCGCATTTTGAGACACATTGAATATCAGGACATTGAATTCATCAGAAAAAATCTAGAATGCACTGACGTCTGAAACTGTAACAATACCTCACCTTTGATGGGGCAACCCAATAGGCCGACGTCCAAAACAGTCATGTCCAGTGGAGGCTGCAGGGTAAGTTTCACGACTGTGGTGTGCACTGCTATAGCCAGGTAATGCTTATGTGAGTGTGCACGCACCTCAGATGTTGTGAATACCTTTAAGTGATGATAACAGTTCGTCAGTCTTATGCCACTTTTGATTTAATGAACTAAACGTTACACAAGTGTGCTTACAGAATTGATATTGGTCACAAAATGGCTAAATATCAATAAATGAATGTTGATTCTCGAAACTATATTAGGTTTCATAGCTATAATAAAAACGGTTGCTAAGACCGATTTGTAAGCAACGCTATGTGAACCAGCATTAGGTAATCAGATGTATGGCTTATAAGAAATGGTTCGGCCTGCAATCATATACATGTCCCTCGGATAGGACGTTATATGGAGGTCCCGTGTATGGGAAGAGCCACACCCCATGCACGTTAAAGAACCCCCACACTTGCGATGGTGCGGTGTATGATGGAACAAACAATTCCGTCTGGAGTTGGTGATTCTCTACAAATTACCCGGATGGAGGCCTGGTGAACCTCCGTTTCGTATTAGTCAAAAACATGTCAATAATTGTCGCTTCCTCGGCAGATGGACATTATCGGAAGAACAGAACATTACAGGTTTTTAGAAATGTTGGCTCTACGTACGCCTACCAAAATAACAGTAGAAGTCAGATACCTTGACTTCCTCCCTCTCCATGTACGTTGCTAAACAGTCAGCCCTATGCCCGTATCTTAGCGTAAATGAGGGAGGATGGTATGACCTTGAACCAGAAATGACTATTGCGGACAGCTGTACAGGATTTTCGAGGGTGATTTGCAGCCAGTCCTCCACACTGTCAACCACCCATTCCACCATGGACAGCCCTCGGATTTCGTGGTGTGAATGGCTTGCTCCGATGCCTTCCTCAAATGTATAACCATCAACCAGCAAAGATATAGGTAGCAAACAAGCTTTAATGCCTACGATAAGAAAATATTATAGAACGTGATTGTATCGAGTCATGTATTTTTACTCCATCACGAGCGAAGCATGGCTTGTCCTTAATCACAAAAGCAGACACACACGCTAACACATAAACTTACACAGAAACACACACACACAAAGAGACAAAGAGAGGTGGGGTTAAGGCTTACCAATGCAGGCGTCCTCATCTGAAGCATCATAGCAGTCAGGAAAACCGTCACAGAATGAGTTTTCCGAAACAAACCGGTTAGATTTGAGGCATGGCAGTCGGTCTGCATACATGGCTGAACAGAGACATAAACATGGCGGCAAAAATATGATTACCCATTGCAGCCATGTAGTCGAAACACATTACTGTTTGTTTTGCTAATAACGCGATGATAAGTCAATAAGTCAGTGCCATACTCTTTTGCCCATAGTTTCTGACACTACTATGCTCCGCTGTCACCACCAATAAGTTTCACTTACCAAATACGTACTGGTACACTGTTAGGGGGGTTCCAGTTTATCTGACAGGGAAAGAAAATCTCGGTCGATTTTGGATGGAGGGGTCGCGCTTTGGAGATAAACCTTAACCCTATCCCTAACATTCTACTAACTTCAAGGCAAAACCTTAACCATAACCTAACCCTACACATAACCCATAACTTAGCCATGACCCTGTTCCAAACCTAAGCCCAATCCATTCCTAACCTAATAAATATTGCACCAATTCTGCGCAGGCGCATCATCTCATCCGGCACTTATTTGGCAAGCCATGTACTTGGCGTGACACCGGCACACTTATGTTAGGGTTACTGTTAGGGAGCCGGATCATAGGTGTGTCGGAAAATGTGGTGTTAAGTTTGAACATAGGGCTTTCACCTTTCTAATTGCTAATTCTATTTTTAAAAGGATCAATTTTTAAAAGGAAGGTCATGGTTTGTGGCACTTACATAGAAACACCACCAAACATAACCTTCTTTGCGAAAGTACCATTCAGGAGCTATGAAAACCTCCTACTTTACTCACCACATCTTCGTGGATTCTCATCAACTCCTGTCCTGCAGTCTTCTTTCCCGTCGCAGTTTTGAGTGACTTCGATTTCCTTGTGTTGGTCAGAAACACCTAGGCGTACCGCTGTATCCATGCAGGTTGTAATACCTAGTATGTTTATGAAAAAGTGGAGTTCATATACCGAATGGGGTTTTTGGATACTCTCAGATCATGCCCTTGCTGTGTTTATCCATGTGATCGGACAGAATTCACGCTTAACCTAAGTGGTAAATGGAATGAAATATGTGCTTTCGAAAGGGGTTACTTGGTTCTATCAACGTTTCTTCAATTTTTTTTTATTCTATCAGGAAACGCTGACAAATAAACCTACTGCAATCATTTTCGTCGGTAGAATCCAAACATCCTGGTACTCCGTTGCAGGAGGGGTCAGACGGGCATTTCTTTGTTGCTTCGCATTTTCTTTCATCATGAAGGCAATCGAAGACTTCTGCAAAGAAAGCAAAACAATTCTGTCACGCTCTATAGAGGCTTTTTTCTGACCAGTATATAGCAGAAAGGAATTATAATAACAATCAACAGCCCCAGATCTAAGCAAACTAATGCAACAAAAAGTCTGCCTAGTAAAATGCATAATTTAGGGGTCATTATGAAATTCCAATATAACATCGATGTCTTCTATTAAGTTTACATATGAATAAGATGTAATCATCATTTTATTGGGACACAAAACTAATTGATCACCATTTTCATCACATTTAATATAACAGGATTGGACAAAATATGACGCTCGTACATTACCCTTATTTCTAGAATCAATTTGACTTTAAACCCTCAAACACACATCCATTCGGAACCCAGGCGTAAATTTTGCAGTGCCATTTGAATATTTTCGATTTAAAGAACATTTCTTTCGTGACTTTGCCATTCAATATATTCTTACGAAGATTGTTGCAATACTGTGGAAATTATAAAGGAAAGTATGTGTTCAGTCCGGCTGGGGTTCAAATGGGGTCTAAACTAGGCCGGCCAGGCAACTCAGTTTGTTAATATTCAACAAAAGGAAATTTCATAAAAATACAGAAAAAATACGGTTCCATATTTGTCGCAAATCCGTATTTTCGGATATTCGTCGTTTTCAGTATTAATAATACACATAAACTAACTAGAGTTCGGCGACTTCATACCTCCATAAAATATTTAGAGCGTTTGTTAGTTTCATGCAAATGACTTATCATTAACAGGATTTATACATAGTGTTGTTCATCATTGAATAACGTACGGCACACATGTCACAAGTATAATTTCCCAATTCCCATCATTAATCATTAAGTTGTTTTGCAATTTTTGCATAAATTATGCAAATAATTTCCTCATTTGCAAATTAAACATCTGCCTATATGTTCCACGGATTATAATTAACAAGTGTTACATTAATCGAAGTCCAGTTATTGCAAACAATGGAATTATACAAATTCCTAATTAATTATCTAAACTAAGTCCCATTTGCAAAAGATGAATATCATTATGAACATCTTTGCTCAAGCTACCTGCATGCCTAAAATGATGCCAATCCGTCAATGTTTTCTGCAGTTATCCTCTTAGGAATCTCTTGACAAAAACGCCCCTGCAGTTCCGAAATTACATGTTCAGGGGGTTGAAACTTGCCCCACTTTGTTAAGACGCTGAAAGCTATCTACCACCCAAATGTTCGACCATATCACGTCCGGGACAAGAGATACATAGAAAAAAACTGCTATGATCGAATCTTCTCATTAGTTATGCATATATGCTCCTACTTTGCATAATTAGTATTTTAATTTGCACAAGTGTGTCTATGGTGCCTACATACCAAAAATCATGAAAATAACATCTTCCCTTCTTCAGAAATGCCCCTACTATTCCAAAACTAGCCGCTAGGGGGCCCAAACTTACGTCACTTATACCTGAGCACAAGAGCTATCTATCACTTAAAAATCGTGACCATAGCTTGTTCAGAACACGAGTTGCAAAACCGGAAATTGCGCTGCAGTACCAAGGCCAGCCGCTAGGATGCCCAAAATCTAATCATTTCCAGCCTTTATCCCACCCATTCAACACACTAAGTATGAAACCAATCCACCTAGCCAATCTTGAGTTATCTTGTTTACACACAGAAACACACACAGAAACACGCAGGGTGGGGAGTCTAGTCAGTATCTGCTGCCAGGAACAAAGGGATGGTATTCACGACATAAGGTTAAAAGTTATTAGCATATTAACTGTCAGATCTGTTTGAAAAATTTTCTCCTCAACTTGTCAACAAAATGCTGTCAAACAAAGCAAAATGACACATAAGCGTGCTGCAAGCTTAAAGACACCATACCATATTTTCTACAAAATTAGGTTTGAAGGAAGAAATATCAGACCAGTGTTGAAAATTCAAAATGTTGGCCAGATTTCCTGTGTTTCTTTGAATTCGGTGTACAACAAAATGCTGTCAAACAAAGCAAAATGACACATAAGCGTGATGAAAGGCAAACGACACCATACCATATTTTCTACATTAGGTTTGAAGGAAGAAATATCAGACCAGTGTTTAAAATTCAAAATGTTGGCCAGATTTCCTGTGTTTCTTTGAATTCGGTGTAGAAGTACATCTACACTCTTTCCTGCACAATTTTGCTCGTTACCTTTGTCTGAGTTATTGAATGTCAACAACATTGCTATTTGGTGTCTTGCCTTTCAGAAGCTATTTGGTGTCTTGTTTTCAAATAAGAGCTGTTATCCTCATTGTAGAGAATAAGAGCATTTTTTGTGTGGGGGGGGGGGGGGCAAAAATTATTCCCTGTGACATCTCTATTTCTTTAACAGTAGTTATTGCCTTTCTATTGTAGTTTGTGTGTCTACAAATAGAACTTTTAATCGTGGCACCGTTTTTGCAATGTGAGAGACTAGAATTACTTGCACAGTCACCACCAGCGTATAATCTCCCAGTGCCCCAATGTTTCCCTTCTAGGCTGGGCTTAGTGGGTCTGTAGTCATTACTTAACATTATTTCTGTTAACCCTATCCAGACTGGCAGGGGGGGGGGGGGGCTAAAAGTGCTCGCGCCAACTTTGACGTCGTATAGCCCCCAAACGGCTTGTGCTAGAACAACCATACTTAGTGTCTTTTCCTAGAACAATGTTAGCAACAATTTACAAATAAATGAGTAAGTTTATAATTTTTCGTCTTGCCATGGCAACGGGAAAGGCGAATTTTACAAAAATCAATGATTTTGGTTTAAATGTACTGATCATCTAGAATGGCGGTTAGCTAAACTACAGATGACATCATTTTATGAAGTCATTTTGACGTCGTTGTGCATAACAAATAAATGTTGATAAGAAACCTTTATTTTTGCAAAAAAAATTAATGACGTCATATATAATAACGTCATATTGCGTCATAATGATATACAAATTAAAGGAATTTTAAAGCTCGACTAGCATATTACCCCCTGCAAATTTTTTAATCGTACGTTTGAAAATACGAAGGGGGGGTGCGAATGACCCCCCTCCCAGTCCAAGAAATGCCAAAAAAATCCCAGTCTGGATAGGGTTAAGAGAAAGCGTACAAATTTATGTGCAACCGACCTAAAACTCTTTATCTAGTTTTTACTACTTGAACTCCACAGTGTACGTATCAGCCCTGCTACAGCACCCATGTTGACTGTGTGAAAGCCTGTTGCAGACTGAACCCGATAGTCTACGTTAGCCGAATTTATTGTGTGATTTTATAGTACCACCTTAGTCTTTAAGCAGGTAAGCACAGACCCAATAAGCTCTGGCTCAACCGTTTGCAGACCCTTCTTGGCGAAGGCAATGAATGTCTGTGTTTAGCGTTCAGATGATTAGAAACTAGATTTACCACAGTCTTGCTCGTCCTCCCAGTTACCACAAAAGTCGCGATCGTCACATAGGTGGAATGTAGCTCCACATTTTCCTAAGCTACAGATGTGATTGTAGCTTTTATCTGATACCGAGATTTCCTTTTCCTTTCTTCTTTCTTTATATTCTTCCAGAGCGTGCCAATACCCGTCACAAGTTCCTGTAATTGAAATTAGAATGAGTTTTCTTTTTTATTTCCTTACTTGAAACCGTCGGACACATCACGGTTATTGTCAGACCATAATAAGATAAAATAGTTTAAGGTCAAGCTGTCCAAGAAATAAAATGCAACTGGCACATGAAAATAGTGAATGTAGCCCTTTGCTAATATACTTCAATTTCTATAGCCTACAAATGCCTTATCTTTCTTTTTGGACACGCATCTTTTAACAGAAATCAGAAAAAAATCGCATTAAACCTCTGTATTGGGAGTCTTGAAAAGATGCAGAGGCATAAAACTCACCACAGTTCTGTTCGTCAGCAGGACCGTAAAAAGTTAAAGTTGCATTATCCATGTATTCACAGTCAGGATGCATATCACATACAAGGTGTTTGGAGATGCACTGGTTCCATGGCCAACCACAGTCGAAGCCATCGACAGTATGACAAAAGTCTTCTGTGAATGTGCATTTTCGCACGACAGAAACGTTTGCTATACTTTGACATAAAACACACAAAGATATCTACACAATCTGCCAAATACATTTGGTGGGGGGGGGGGTTATTATAAAAAAAATTGAATTAAAATGTCTGTAGTACCCATGTTAGAATTCTGCTTTCAGTGTGTATACCTATGATTTCATATTGTAATAAAGTAACTCATTTAATAATAGTTTATGTCAGTCTAAATGCCTGGTAGAGATTATAGAAAACATGCGGCTCGCGCATGTTAAACGTGATGTGAGACATCGACAAGCAAAATACGAGAGCAATGCTTTCCTTTTAAAACATTAGTCCCTTTGTATTGTCTGTTCTGCACCTTAAGAAGTATTCTAACACGTACAAAACCAAGTCATGGAAATGGAAACAATACCGCAAAACTGTTCGTCATCATGACAGTCATTCCCGGCAAGGGACTGACATTGCTGCCGGGCATCGCAAATATCTTTAGGGACGTAGCATCCCGAGCCCTGATCACACGTGCAGTCCCATCCGCCATATCCTTCACAGAATGTCGTGTAGTATTTGTACATGCCTGTATCATCATCCGATCGTGCTGGTTGCAACATGTACGACGTACGAACAAAATTACAAATGACATGTGTTTACTAAGATACCGTTCCTTTTGTTTAAGGTGCTGAGTTAGTATGTGTGTGTGTTTGTGTGTGTGTCTGTGTTTGTGTGTGTGTGTCTGTGTTTGTATATGGTGGTGTGCAAACAGCATGCTTTGGAGAACCGTTAATGAATCTAAATATTATATATCGACTATGCATTTTTTTACCTTATCTGCATTTTATTTTATGATGTTTTGGTTAAACCTGCTGACCTGCTTAGTATGAATGACGTAGCAGATGTTTTCAAAAATCATATACCGTAGTGGTAGGTGTCGCTTACACGAAGCAATCGTTACAATATAGCCCCCCCCCCCCCATAGGATATTTTACTGCAGTGAAACAGCCAATCCTTTTTCGTGCGCGCGTGCGCGAGTGTGTGAGACAACGATTTAACAGTTGTAATATATCTTATTTTTGCTTTGATAAATGTTGTACACGATTGTATATGAACTATTTAACTTTGTCCATTATCACGACGTAGCTGCAATCTATGCTATGACCTAAAATATTTGACATCTGTAATCTAAAAAAACAAAGTGATACGACAGAAATTCAACAAGCATAATTTCCTAATTTCCTGTACATACCACGTTCGAAGGAGTATGCAATGGTATAAACTTACAGCAGTACATTTCGTCCTCCCCGTTGCCACAGTGTATTATAGTATCACAGTAGATGTAGCTTGATAAACTGTCGCTTGGTAAAATGTCGATTTTCAAAGGAAAACATGTATTTTCGACCATTGGACATCTCTCACACAAATTAGGCTCGTACATCCCTGTAAGACAACAATGTGTATACGTCACTTTGCGGTCAATCAATTTACAATTTCTGTGTAAACTCAGTGAATTCACCAACCATTTTTCGTAGTAGGGCGATCAATTTGCCCAAAGAATGCAGCTCGAGTTCTGAAAGAGTGTGTTTTAATAAATCACATGGATTTTTGTCAGCCATCTGTTGTTGAACGGCCGGCAACGCTGCGTACCCAATAATAAATTATTAAATGAAATATGACAACTTAAGTTGAAATTATAAGATAACGCCGGCATTGCTCATTCTATTTACACATTGAGCAATGAAACAATGGCGTTATTAGTTACTCTGTACTTGAACATAGTACCTTGGAAGCAGCTGACCTCGTCTTGGAAATACCAGTCATTCCATCCATCACAAACGCTATCCAATGGAATACACACTTCATGGAGCAGGTACAGCATGTCAGTTCCCTCCATGAAAATCTCTCTTTTCCATTTGGGGAAGCCAGCCATTTCATAATGTCCGCAGTAATCTTTAAAAAAAGTATCAACGGAACTGCTAAAAGATATTGCATGTATATTGTACATCTAAATGTCAATACATTTACAATAGTTTATTTGCAATAACGTGGAAAAACGTAGGCTAGGAAAGACAGAAAGGATTAACCCTATCCAGATTTGGGGGGCGTGGGGGGTGTAAAAGTGCCAGCGTCAACTTTATGTATATCTCTAACTTCTAACATATCATAATGTGACATTTATAATTAGATATTCATAATCTATGCTAATGAGATGGCGCATTTGGACAAAAGCCGACCATATCGTGATGAAAAGTATAATTAGCAAATTCTCCGTCGGGTTTCTCACAACTCTATATTTTCTTACAAAAACATTCATGTGAATGTTTTCATCCATTTCCATGGGATTTTAGGGTTACATGTTGAAACAGGTATATCTTAAGACATCAGCTTGATAATCCAAGTTGTCGGATTGAAAATGATAACTAGCTAGCGAAAATACATATGGCGTCATCATTTGAAGTCATTTTGAAGTAGTCGTGGTGGCCTTTGACAACAGCAGTCTTAGAAGACTTAAATATTGACATGAAACCCTTTATGGCGAACATTATTGCGAACAAGATGTGTGATTTCTTGAGGTGTTAGGGCAACTCCCCGTTTTAGCCAATAAAATCAATTAATAACATCAAAATAACGTCATATTACTTCATAATGATATCAAAATTTAAGGCATTATAAAACTTTAGAAGCATATCACTCCCTGCAAATTTGGTGATCGTACTGTAAGCCATTTTGAAATTACGAAGGGGAGAGCCGAATGAGATCCCCCCCCCCCCTGCCACAAGGCCAGGGAATGCCCCAAAAGCCCAGTCTGGATAAGGTTGAATTAGTAATACAAATGAACCCTATTCTAGTATCTGGTACGTCATATAATGTTAATGTACGTTATATAACTTAAGAGCACTTGTCAAGAAAAGCAAAATTGTTGTCTACCGCAGCCAATCTCATCTGAGAAGTCCCTGCATTGAACTGCTCGGTTGCATCTGCCCTGTCCATTGATACATCTCGGGAACGGAGGGATTGAGTTTTTACAGGGCCAGTACCCGATAGATCTGCACAATTCATCTGTAGTAGAATAAAATGATATCGCTACACCATGGTATTGGATTGGTATCATAAGAAAGTTGCTTAGCAAGTAATTTTTTTAGGCCTCTGAACCACATCTTAATATAGCCCTACTTTACATATTCCAGTATCATGTGGGCCAATACTTAGGCCACACTAACCTAATTTCATGGATAACTTCCTATGGTGACCCAAAAATGACACTGGAGGGCGAAAAAAAATGGAAAAAAATTACTACTAAACAATTGGACTACAAAGCTGGTATTACAAATTGAACGGCAGAACACAGTTTGTATTTATTTGTAGGAGGCACATATAGGTTGTCTTATTAATCTTAGTACACTCAGCTGACGTAATCGATCGATGTGTAATATTTTGGCACGAAGGAGGAGCACAACTTTGCAAGAAATTTTGACTGAAACTTATAAACTCTGCTTCTTTCAGAGACTGGCTTTCCCCCATCCCGGGGTGAAGCCAGTTGGCGGCTAATGCGGACTAGCCACAAACAGAACTCTATTTACACACGAACCGAGCGCTACCGCAACCTTACATTGCCACTGTATTGAATAAGGAATTGTGACCGTTCACACGAATATCTCGTTGTTGATCTGAATGTTGATATATTCTATTATATTATTCATTTAACGTTTCATTTCCAACATATGGCATTTTAATCGCAATAATTTTCATGTTTTAAGCCCGTGAAATGTTATGCGTTTAACTCGTTTGTAAATTCTGAAACAATTCAGCCTCGGCTGCTATTTCTGGACTACTTGTACGATTTGTATGCAATAAACCAGTTATTATTAAAGCAATTCGATTTTGTTTCCTCTAAGTTAGATTTAATTTGATATTTTATGGTATTGTATCATAGGTTATTTAGTTTGTTCGCTTTTGTTTCTCATGCGTTCATAATTTCTTTTGTTTGATAAATCTATTTATTGAATTGTTGTAATTTAGATAAGTGGTGGTCTTTATATAGCTATAAGCTTTCGGCCTCCCCTGCACTGTCATATTTCATCAATATTTCTTTGTTATGTTTTTCTTAAGTGAGAATAAGCAAAAGTCGAAATAAAACATCTTTATAATACCATATTAACATGAACATTGATAGCGCACTGAATATGGTCACAGCTGGAATAAGAGCCTTACCACAGTTCTGTTCGTCCGACCCATCAGCGCAATCAGAAATGCCGTTACACAAAAAATCCCCTTTCACACAACCGGGAGCATCACGGCACTTCCAGTAGGCAGCATCGCCGAATGAGCCATGAAGGGAGCAGAATTCGTCTTTCAGAAAAGAGAAGGGAGTTTTTAGATTCAAGACAGAAGAAGACTAAAACTTTGCTCTTTGAAGTACCGTTAAAGTTCCTTTTCAGCAGATCTACATAACATTTACAGGAACTTTAAAGACAACGGTTTTCGCAACACCTATTGTTATAGAGTGCAGTTAACAAATCGATTTAACCCAATTTCAGGAAAGGCCATACTATATCTTAGATGATAAATTGCATTTTATCCACACCATAGGTGAAGAGTGAAATGTATTGTATTCGTAATGTTTCTTCTCCTGTCAAATCTTAAAATGGATTAATTAGTGGACCGTTTAACCTGGAATTTGGCACAAGTGTAATGTGGAAAAATACACACAGAAGTTGTTTTTTTTAAGTCTTGTTAGATGCCTTTCAAATAACTTATATTGTCCATTTTCAAACCGAAACTGTGTTTTTTGCTTTCATTGCCCTAGTATTCAGATCAACTGACCTAAACTTTGATATAGGGTGATGATTATTCGATAATTTACTTTTTGAGCAGAAGAATGTATGGACCAGTAAATGTAAATATGGTGATTGACCTAAAAATATGAATACTTTGTGCTTAATATATATGAACAGCCCATTATCACCGTGTGACCTATCTGAATTAGATTTTGAGCAGTCTCCTTTTGCAAAGGAAGGGGGATGAAATGAAATATGCTTTGTTTGCTCGCGAGTCGCGAGCAAATGTTCATTTCATTTTAATCATCCATAGAAATAGTTCATGACAAGCTGCATGATATGCATACACCCATTTTGAACATATTTCTCACTACTGGAAATAACTTCAGTTGGCTTCATTTCCTTTTTCACTTTTCAGTTAATCTAATGTCAGAATTTTTTCTCGAACATATTTCATGTACAAATGAATCACTTGTAACAGTTGTCAAGTTGGGGTTAGATCATACCTATATGTCAGGCATTAGGCGTCCTCGTCACAAAAAAAAAGGTAAAGAACGTTTATTATAATAAGTAACATGCCTACCGCAGTTAATCTCGTCCGATCCGTCAGAACAGTCTTTTCTGCCATCGCAAACTTTCGTGATCTTAACACAGCCTGTCAAATCACGACACTGAATTTCTTCTCGTTGAAGCAAGTAGTTGCGTTTCCTGTAGTCTACACAGCTGTCTGTAAAAAAGTACTTGATTTTACAAATGGTACCCTTATCTATAGCCCATAGAGATATCGCGTGTGGGATTGCGTGGCTCAATCGGCAGCGCGTTGGTCTCAGGTCAAAAGGGTCCTGAGTTCAAACCCGGCTGCCGTGTCACCGATCTTGTGCCCTTGGGAAAGGTACTTTACACAAATTTCCTCACTTAACTCAGGTATGAATGAGTACCTAGCTGTGGCTAGTGGCAGTAACAGGACTTTGTGGCGGTCACAGGCCATAGGGGCATTTTCGGGCATGACGCACCCGCCATGACACACGAGTCAGGGGTAGGAAGAACCCCTTGCATCCCAGGTCGGAAGTCCTCCTAGGCCTAGGAGACGGAAACTCAAAACAACAAACCTGCATCTGCTGGGGCCTTCTTACACGTTGTATACAGTTACCCCTGTGCGTCATTGGACGAGAGGGTGGAGAAGGAAGTGCACACCCCTCCTTCACCTTAAAAAACCCAAGTGCAGGCCGGGCAGACGTTTCGCCTTAAACCCACCCTGTCTTCCTACCATTGTCTTCCGAGACAGACGGATGCCAACCAACAGATTAGTGATAACGAAGTCATTGATAATGAATTAAATAACAATCTTTTTGTACGCAACCAAATGTTTTATTTCTCCAACGTTTCGGTGCCGGTCTGTCACCTGTGTCCTAATGTCTTTCAGTTTTACAGTTTTTTGTTAGTCTACCAAAAGACTGCGAAACTAAAAGACATCAGAACATAGGTGTTGTCATCATCATACTTTAATTATATAGATACTTTATGATTCAGCCAAACCTATGCGCATGCAAACCACAAAGTTAAATGGTTAACCTGAACTGCATACTACCACAAAATTTCCAGATTGGATAACCCACGTCGGTGACTAGAATGGAGTTAAAATTCAACTTAGTACTTTATTGATGCAGATATGTATTCTTAAAGTCGCTATTAAGATGTTTAGCAAACGAAATCTCCAAAATCGAAATTTTACGTATTACGCTGCTCGAATGGGATCTGTTTTAAATCAATATATAGTTAAGCTAGGATTGGTGGCTTTTTGTTTTCTATATCACCGATATATTTTGCAACATAAATGTTAGGAATTTTTCAGCCGGCCAGGGAACAGTACGCGACCTTTTTAATTATTGTTGTTGTAGGTGAGATGTATTTGTGTTCTATCCTTTCGCCTGGCTGTATTTTTAAAGATTGTTTTACGCGATGGATGTTTGTAGGGCATTGCTGTTAACAAGAAAGGCAATTTCTTGGGTGACCTATTATAAATGTTTCTCATTGATTATACAAAATGAGGTCCTCATTTCCATGAAAGATATTAGCTGATCTCCATGACTTACGTCCGCATGTTCAACTTAACGTAGATGTTGCTGCCAAATGTTGCAAGAATGCAATTTTTGTCATTTGGCACTATATTAACAATTTCTCATTATGTAAATTAGGTAACGATTTGCACACTCTATTGATGGTTCTCTCTTTTCTAGGTAAATATGTCATGTTAAAGTGCCCAAGTAGAAATACTGTGGCTTAATAAATCATGCTCATTAATTATGCAAATTAACCCCTGGTTTGCATTAATAGCCCTAATTTATTGAAGACATCTCCGAAGTTATTTAAATGTCAAAAATCACGATGATCCGTTAACTGATTTCCGAGTTATTCCCTTCAAAAGGATGGTGCAATTGCGCACGGGCCAGCAAATCGCTGTGGAATTTCGGGCATTTTCGCCAATCAGATATATCCTTAACCCTCAAGCACACGACCTTTTTTTGCGACTAAAATAACCGAGTGGGGTCCAAACGGACCCCAAAATGTTTTGTTCATAAAATCTCAGTACCATTTCTTATCGGCGATCATTGTATATACATTGCTTCGTCAATGTAAGAGGAAGATTTTGAGATGTTAATGTGTTGCTAGTTCAAACTCATTATCATAATTTATGCAAAAGTTCAGAAGGACCACGTTTTGCACTAAACCTATTCCTACCAGATAGGGAAATTTTGAGGCCCTCAGCAACATTTATGTCGTATAAGTCATGAACGGCTAAAGCTAAAGCTACGAAACTTGGTAATTTATCAAAAAATATTGTTTGCAGAAGTTTTTGATCAATAAAGTAAGTTTATCATTTTTGGGGGTTGCCATGGCAACCATATTCTAACAGGCATATTTTTGCCAAAATTTGACAATTTCAATTTAAACAAGGTTTTCTTGGTAAACTACACCTGTTTTCTGACAACAAGTAAATTCTATGAAATTCAATGTAATTTTCATGACTTAAAATTTTTAATTTATGCTAATTTCATGACGTCATTGGTCAAAATCCAAGATGGCCGCCCTGATTTGGTAAATGACGTCATAATGTCGTCACATTACATGTTGATGACACAGAAATTTTTGTGAAAATTAAAGGTTACATTCTTATTATCGTCTAAAAGTTTGGTAGTCATACTATAAGTGGTTAAGGAGTTAGCCTCCAAAGTTTGTTTTATAAACTGCACATTTTTGCTGGGGTCCGTTTGGACCCCAGAGGGACTGAACACAAACTTTCTTTATAATTTCCACATAATTGTACCAATCTTTGCGAAAACTTAGGAAAAGGTATAAGACATATTGACTGACAAAGTCACGGAAGGATTTTTTCTTCAGATCAAAAATGTTTAAATGGCACTTCAAAATGTATGCCTAGGGTCCAAACAGACCCCACTCGGGTGTTTGAGGGTTAACAGTAAGCCTAATATTTCTCTCTATTTGAGTTTCATATGGCATATTTTTTAGCATTTTAACATGAAATGCAGTGTATTTATAAACTGTCCTTATTCATTATGCAAATTAGCCCCTGACTTGCATGATTAGCATTTGATTATGTAAGGCTAACACTGAAGCTATCTACATTCCTAATATAATGAAGATCCGTCAAACCATTCCCGAGTTATTCCCCTCTAAAGGGATAAGGCAACTACACATGCTTGGGGAAAAATTCATAACATCCCTGCCAATTTTTGGGAATTCTGGTCAAACGGACGCTCTCTATACTATTAGGATAGCCCATGAGGCGTCGCCAAAAACCTACCGGGACAGTCTCGCTCGTCCTCTGTGACTTTCCCACAGTTCCGCTCACCGTCGCACACACGAATCGGACTGTAGCAACCCACTTCCCCGTCACACATGCGCCGATGTTTTTCAGGACAGGCGGCAAACCCTGTTACCGAAAAAGCGGAGCTACTTAAGACGACATATATGATACCACTAGAACATTAAAAATTGATGCTACGGTCTACTTTTCGGTTAAGTTTGTACTCAATGGGTAAAGTATATCGGCTGCATAACACTAGTTAAATGTTAATCCTAATGGTATTTTGATGGATATTAATTTGAAAAGAGCTATTTTTGACCAATCGGCCACTTAACGGACTTTGGGGTGATTGCAGTTTTAAGGTTGTTTTCCAATATTCGAAGAAAGCTACTGATTTGAGGCGGCCGTGTATTTTGCCCTGCACCCTGACACGTCATTGTCCGTAACGCATTGCACTCTCAAATGTAAGCTAGCCCTTTATGAATTAAATTCCTCAATATTCACATCAGCCTGATAACATACAGTCAAATCTCAAATTAAGTGTCATAAGTATGAGATCAGTATGAAAATGCCGTCTGTTGCCACTAAGGTATCAGGTGAAACTGTCAAACTAAATTGAATTTGTGTTGATAATGAAGTATCTGTGATCTAGCACACTTCAAAGTATTCCTTTAGATAGACAATCAGTGGCTGTTCTTAGTTTTATAGTTTGCCTGTAAGCCATTTTAAATGACAGGAATATCTGGCGTTAGGCCAATGAGACAACTGTCCCCTTGTTCCCTTTGGCCCCTCACTTTATACAGGTAAAAATTAGAACATAATCATTGCTATTGATTTTCATCTGATCGGACGTCATATGAAGATCCTGTGTTTAAGGAGAGTCACAACTCAAGCGCAGAATAAATATAGAATACAACATGGTGCATTCCGTATCACCCGAGGTACCAGTGTATTATATATATTCTATATTTATTCTGAGAAAACACATATTTCGATGCGAAATGCACCAGAAGTTGAGAAAATGTTGTGTCCTCGACCAAAATATTGTAACAACAGCAATCTTAACGTCCGAATCCGGTATTCGAATTTTCAACCGTGCCGTTTTCGGCCCGTTCGAAATAGTTTGATTTACTCGAAGGAAGCCTGTGTGATACAACTTAGAACCCGTGTGATACGGGAAGTTATCACACGGCCCAGAACACCCGTATCGAACGTTTTCGCGTCACAGTTATGACATACTAATACTTACAGCAGTTCCGTTCGTCAGTGTCGTCATCATCTCCGCAGTCCAAGATGCCGTCACACACGCTGCATTCTTTGATACATCTCTCGCTGTAAGGACAAATGACTTCGTCCTCCGCACAGAGGCGCTTTTCTGATATAAAATAGCAAACTTTTCTTATTCAGAAATGAGCCCGTACATTTAAAAAATAGTAATAACCCCTCAGGCTTATTACGGGACAGAGTTTAGTCTATGTTCACAATGTACAACTCTTGTACAAAAATATTATAGTTATCAAAAGATAGTTGAAATCTGGAAAGAAGAATATAAATTGTTATTTGGCAGAAAGAAATCACGAATTGTTTGTACAATGTAAAACAATAATGATAAATTCGTAGTTTGCAAAGGGAAAAAGGAATGAAACATCATTATTTGAGGAAATGTATCCACCAGGGATCTAGTAGTCATCTGCTTGCATCCTCTTACTAGCCCCGGGGCCCCCCGACTGAAACCTCTGAACCTGGAGAATACTGAAATTAGACAACGCAGTACTAACCTTCTTCAGTAGCGTAGCACATTGAGCGTCCATTTAAGCCTACTTGACAGATTTCCCCGTCAAGAGATGTCGGTAGAAGTTTTACAAATACACGATGTGATGAGTCAACACCCCAGATAATTCCGTCCCCTACATGGACCTCCTTCAGTGGTACTCCTGGCACCTCCATCCATGCCACTCCACGGGCAGTTTCGTTCAGAAACGTGCCTGCTCTGTGATGCACTTTGCCTTCAAAGTCTACTGCCCAGACTCCCGAACGTCCCACCGACACAGACAAAAAGCAGCCGTCAATCGCTTCCCAGTCTCTCTTTACTACATAAAAAAAAACAATCTAGGTAAACTCAAGAATTAAAAATGTAATTCAAATGCAAAATAACTGTCATAAATATCAGTGGTTTGAAAAATAATGTTGCCCGATACTCCCATTTGTTATCGATGAAAGCTTTTTATGTTTTTTAACTTCATTAGTCAAGATTACAATATTGTTATTTTATAATGCAGTTTACATCGATGTTTCAACTTGCAAGTTAAGCAGGTAGAGTCAAACCTGTCTATAGCGGCCAATCAAGGGACTGGAAAAGTCTGGCTACTATAGAAACCTGGTGGCCACTATACAGAAAATGCTGATCAATTGAGCACGAGCAGTAAGTTACACATCATTTCAGTACCCACTGATCTTTCCAACCAAGTAACCTTATCTCAAAAATTAACCCTATTCAGACCGGGGGGGGGGGTTGAGGCCTGCGCTAACTTCGATGTCCTATAACGCCAGAACGGCTTACGCTAGAGCCACCAAATTTATTGAGTTTTCTTAAAATATTGTTGGCAACAATTTTACGAAGTTTGACAAATTTTCCATTTTTCTTGTTGCCATGGCAACCGCTTGTTGACAGGCAGTTTTGCCAAAAGTTACTATTTTTGGTTCTAACAATGTATTTTTCACATTTATTTGCTTATATTATTCAGCATATCTTTCATAACTATATATGCATAAATTATGCTAATTTGATGACGTCATCAGCCCAAAATCCAAGATGGCGGACCGAATGGCCAGATCAAGAATAACAAGCTAATTATCCCTTAAAATTTGTAACTACCTGGTATTTTTTCATCAAAAACCATCTAAATGAATGAATTTAGTCTATTTCCATTGCCCTTTGTGATTATTTGTTGCAAAAAAAGTATTTTTAAAAATTCAAGGTGGTGGATATAATATGGCGGAGCCCAACTCGTATCTTAGATGTTCATGACGTCATTTTATGAGGTCATATTGACGTCATTGATGTTGCTATTGGCAACTCAAGTCGTAATAAACATTATTATTCTGTTATCTACACTTGTTGTTACATTTTTGCAGCATAACTTGAAGTTTTCTGAGCATACTCATTTTTCATGGGTTTGGCCAATGTAATCAAATTGATGACGTCATAATTACGTCATCTTACGTCAACGTAACGTCAAACGTCATATTCTTGTCAGATACTATGTCGAAATCATGTCCTAAAAATTTGGTGGCCCTACGGCACGTCGTTTTAGAGTTATAGGACTTAGAAGTGGAGGGCCTCAAAAGCCCCGCTCCCCGGTCCAGGGATGACCAAAAAAGCCCGGTCTGAATAGGGTTAACTGACCCTGCCAAAGTCAAATCTGCCGAAAATGAGAGATATTGTCATGCGCAGTGTTGGTAAATTCGGCGACAAAGACTTGCGCTCTAACGTTCAAGGCACACCTACCTTCCGCTACTGCCAAAATAACCCTGTCGGGAACTCCGAATTCTCGTAAACTACGATCTAAAACCCGGTGCAGGGTGACATACGGACGCCATAAAGTTGTAATTGATATCTACTGAACCGGAAATCGTGTGACTGTGGCCGCGTTGTGCAGATGGCCGTTATAGACTACTTCTTCATTCTTAGGTCAATGGGAAAAATTCAAGGGACCGACAAAAAATTATCGCAATGGCCAGGTGGTCAAAAAAAAGGTGCCCGCTAATACATGTTTGACTGTAGCTTCACCGGATCCGCCGATCATTCTACCCTGCTGGATCTTAACCGTGCATGATTCAAAGTAGAATCAATTTACCGGAGATTTCACAATAGAAAGGTGAACGCCACACTCTGCCGCCAAGCTCAACTGCCCACAGTTGACCTGTTCTGGAGCTGACGCTGACCTCCTTCATATTGGCTGTTTGTATAGAGTCCCAGAAAGCACCTACAGGGTTGTCCCAGGTTATGCCTGTCGAAAAAGTTGAGAAAATGAGACATTCAAACTATATTCACTGCTTATTTTTCTCTTCGAAAAAAATCCGTATGTCAATAAAAGACTCAACAAGATGTGGCCCTAGGGGTGAAAATCCAGGTCCAGGTCCGGTTCAGGTCCAGAGGATTAGGTCCAGGTCCGGACCTGAGCCTGGACCTGACACATCCAGGTGTGTGGTTTTTGTCATGAGGAATAGCAACCAGTGCACTGAAATTTCTGTACATAACTTTATCAGGCTGGTGAATGCTAAAGAACAAAGTTCACAACCACGTCCTTTTCAAGAACCGAAGTTTCGATAATTGTCTGTCTTCTTCGGGGGGAAAATGACTGATTTTCTTTGCACTGCAGCTTGTTGTCACTGCTAACAGTACAGCCCTAAAGACTGAAAAAATGCGGTAATATACGTTCGTCGAATAAAACGGAAATTTGCAAAACCTGTCAGAACAGTGATTTACCAGCCCGATCAAATTATTAAGAAGGTTTAGTTTCTTGTCAATGTTTTGAATTTTAAAAAAAAAAAAAACCTATCGGAGAGTTTTCGACTCCCATGCACCATGGCTTGCGAAATACATTGATTATAAAACAATTACAAACAGTGCTCAATTATCGATTACAAACAATTGACCCTATCTAGACGTGGGGGGGGGTAAAAGTGCCTGCGCCAAATTTGACGTCGTATAACTGCCGAACGACGTATGCTAGGACTACGAAACTTAGTGACTTTTCCTAAAGTATTGTTGGCAACAATTCTGCGAAAAAAAATTAGTTTGTAATTTTTCCTGTTGCCATGGCAACGGGTTTTTGACAGGCATATATTACCAAATTTACTAATTTCAGTTTGAATTATGGGATTTGAAGGTTTTATTGCTAGACCAAACTTTTTTATCTATATCATTAACATCCTGTGTAATTTTAAAGTTACATTTATAATTAAGTATTCATAATTTATGCTAATTTGATGACGTCATGGGTCAAAAAGCAAAGATGGAAGACAATGACATTTTCAATGATAAATACATGTTATTTGTACTCAAATACCGTCAAAATCTTTTATTTTCTTACAAAACACAATTACTTGAACCTCTTTAGTCCAGGTTTATTGGGTTTTGGGGTTATATGTGGAAAAAATCGTATTTTAGAAAATTCAAGCTTGTCGATCCAAGATGGCGGACAAATGACGTCATTTTGTGACGTCATATAGGCGTCAGTGTCGTCGTCATTGGCAACAAAAGACTTGGCAGACTTAGACACCAATAATGTAACCTTTATTGTCATTGTTTTGTTTAATACCTGTAAGTATAGCTGAAATTTCAGAAAATATAAAACAGAAAATACAGAAAATAAAAAAAACTTCACTAGTACATAATTCCATCCAAATTTTGTGATCGTATCTTTTATAATGTACTTTAAAATCAGATTTGTTAAGATTTAGGTGATAACATACCTTTTCTCACCATGGTATATCCATATGTGAAAGAGGAATAACTTGCAATGATCCACACAAAGTCCTTTCCTGAATGTATCCGATCTATCTTGTGTCCAGACCAATCGATTTCCACTGGGAAGGCTTTGAAGTTGAAGAGTGAGCTTGTGATTTTGGAATCGATATGAACCGTCTGCCAGGACGTACCCGATGTTCCCTCGCTCCTGAAAACAGTAAAATTCATCACAATAAGCCTTGTAACACTAGTAACCACGTAAGCGCGGATAAAAGGAACTCTGGGTAATAGTATGTCAAAGTTGAAGGCCCACAGAAAATCAACAGTCTAGCCTCTACCATTGTTTTGTTTTGCGTAACAATGTCCGGAACGTAATGGCGCCTGCAAAATGGCGGAATGTTGATTTTCAACAAGGCTCTCTTTAGAATTGTGCGTATACTTAAGTCGGTATAATTTCGTATTTACGATCTTCAGATTACGAAAGGTAAATTTTGCGGGGATGAAGTCATTTTTTTACCATTACCCAACATTTTGCAGCTAACCGACTATTTCTTCCACTTCAACTTTATCTCTGTTAAAAATATGTCAATACGAAAGTCATACGGGCTTGAAAGTATGCACAGGTGTGAACGGGGCCAAGGTTAATAAGGACCGTCTTCAAAGTCAATATGTGGTAAATACATTTTCCGCATATTCAAAGCCGCGCAATATAACTTTGCTCCGTTCGACTTTAGCTTGCCTGCCCTACATTTCTCACTATTTGAGAGGTCACTACTAACCAGCTCTCAGCTGAATAGAAATATGCCTCTGTTGTCCCAGGGAGAACTTGTTCTAAATAAGGCAAGCTCATTGACATTCAACATACTACAACGTTACCATGGCGGTTGGACAGTCCTCCCTACGCCCAAAATTGTTTTATAGAAAGTTTGAGATTTGTGGGCTCTCTACAAAAGAACTACAATTTTGTCAGCCTGCATGCACGCCATATTGGATATTTGCAATGTAGGCGCTGAAGACTTGTACCAAAATAAGACAAGCTCATTAAAATTATGAATAGTACGGGAAAAAGTGTAATCTATGGCGTGGATATGCAAAGTACGGGGCCGTCGAAATTCTGTGGACGCAGGTTCGTCTCTGCGAGAATCAGAGTGCCTTGGTAAATATGATGTGTTCAAAAATTCGAACTTTCCCAGAACTATCGTAGAGTTGGATTTGTTATCACCAAGTACAGTAGGGGCATCTTTTCTGGGTAGTTTTAAAGAACGCTTGCAGATAGATGTGCAAAAGTTAGGTGTGACTGGTCGTTCGGTGTAATATAACCAGCTGCTGCCTCGCCGCGTGCCTGCAAAGCTGGTGTGTTACACCGAACGGCGGTTATACCGGTTATATAGATACAGATATAGATTTAAAAAAAGGTTGATTGAAAGGTTTGAAATTCGTATAGTTGTACTAAAATAGTTGCAACATGTTAAATTGTTGCTAATGTTTAGAACAGTTTTGAAGAGTGTGAGCTAGTATGAGGCGGCATACCTAATGTGTATACCTTTACATCTCTCACCTGAATGTTCCCACACGGTACATTACAGTGGAGTCATCAGAAACTGCCCACACTCCAGCACGTCCTACTGAGATGTGCAGAAACTCTTCTGTTCCGTTCTGTACCACTTCCCATCCAGTCCCTAAACAACAAGAACATCAAAAGGTTAATATACCGACCTAGGAGGTATAAGGTGATAAGAAACATTTCATGTGTAACAAACAACCGATATTAATCTCCTTAGTTGTTTGCTGGCCAATTATTTAAAGGATTGCGTCATTTTTAAAGGCGAATGTCTGTAAGGGTCTAACAATGGGGTGAAAAAAATCGAGTTGGCTCATATTTTGCACAGTGATAGTACTTGGTACACAACCCCCTGAAAATAGTTTTCTTTCTACTCAGAACCTCTCGCTGTTATAGCAACAGGCCAAAGAAGTTTATGAGCCATTTTGCCAGATTTTGGCATGTAAAAAATATGAAAATTGGCCATCTTTAGGGCACTAATACTGATCAATGCTTTAACATAACAACAAAAGCAGACTGTGCTAATTACAGCAATGCCTAAACTTGCATTAGATAGCAGTAAAGTCAATCTTCTGTAAAATCTATGGCAACGGGCAACCTGAATACAATACACTGTTTTCATGAGTCAAAAATACTGAAATTTTGTCCAACTTTGAAGCACTGAAAGTCTGTAAGTAGAAATATCTTTCGCTTGCAATTCACACAAATAATAACCAACTAACGAGCTATTAGCAATGTCCAGGGACTTAGAAGTGGAGGGTTTCAAAAGGGTTAAGTAACCGAGACTTGAGTATGGGACTTGGCAAACCCCGGACAGTGGTCTACCAGTGGGCTCGATGTGCAAGCATATCGTCAGTTCCTCTGTTACATGTCAGTGCAGTGATGTAACTGTTGTTGTATGTCAATCATTTTATCCCTGCGTTAATGCTGAATGCAATCTATCTTACTGTTTGCAAAACCATTATATTGCGCCAAAAGGACATAAAAATGTGTGCGTTTCGTAACGTATAATATGCGAAAATGAGTAAAAGCCATCAAAATAAAATTCTGCGTATATTCAATATTAGTACTTTCAAGGGCAAACTAGTTCTAAAAAAGCGTTAAATACCGATGCCAATGCCTGATTTATGTCACACTTACCCTGGGGTGCAGATTTAGAAATGCCTGTTCTTCGCAGCGGTCTTCCGTCAATATCCAGTGCCCACACCTGATTGGTGGAGGTACTGACGCTGATCTGTTTGATCCCCTCACCTATCTCGAGCCACTCAGACTGGAGCACATCCGGAGCTGAAGGCTCTTTACTGTCTAAAGATGGACAAGTAAAGTAAAATCTTTACACATGTTCTTTCAATTATAATTTCTTCACCTTCAACATTACCAAAAATGATTTTATTGTGTATCTTGTTTTTCTTCCTCACAGAAAATTTATCTTCCAGGAAGAAATTACTCTGTCCCCAAGAAATCTTAGAAGTCCATGGGGCAAGCAAAGTTTTGCTTGAATTTTTTAGACATTTTTTGAGATTAATACTCTTACACCAAGACTAATTTTCTTACATCAATAGCAAAAATTCTTGTATTTCTCAAGAGTCATAAAAAAAAACAAGCATTTCTAAAAAATTTTTTCTTGCATCATGAGAAAAAGCAAAAAGATTTTGCTTAAAGTTCCAGAAAATACTTAGGTGTGAGAAAATTTTTTTTTCACCAAAGAAGAATAAGAAAATTGCTCTTTGCATGAGAATTAATTTTTCGGTAGATTCTTGTTTTGCTTCTTAAAATCTTATTCTACATTTTGTTCTTGCAAAAATATTTTCTTCATATAAGAATTGTCCATGGGGTAAGCAAAACAAGCAAAAATCATTTTTGGTAGTGAAGTTTAAATTTTGTTTTACAGAAAGGAGTAAGTATACAAGTTAACAGTTATTTGAAAACATTTTCCTGCCCCCTTTCTTCTCTCTCTGTTTCGGAGGCAAGTAGAAGCTGACCTTGTAAAGATATGCATTTATATGGCATATCGCCTCTTATCTAATTGACACTAAGTAAGATATCTCAGTACGCACACTTATTTAATGGCAAAACATTGTTCTCTCACAAAGCTCAATTGCTAGAAGCAGCAGGTTGATAAACAGGTTGAAAATAGCGAAAAAAATAACATGCTTTTTTGTAGATATATTTACACATGAAATAACTTGACATTTTAAGAAAAAAAAGAGATCATGAAAACCTGCCAATTGGCCAAACAATTGTACCTGTAACATACCTACTAGGTAGTTAGGTAGGTAGGTAACATAGCGGATGGTACATGCATTATTCTACAGGATTTGGCACAAAATGTGCTTACCTGACCTATCCCACACCGTCTCATACTTTGCTGAAAACCCAGTTCTGTATATCACAGCATCTGTCACAAAGATGGCATAAATGATGTTTTCTACGGAGATGTATGGTGATGGGATACACGCACCGCAGTGACGCATTTCTTCCAGCCCATAAGGGTCTTCAATAATCAAATAGTCATAATAGCAGTCTTCAGTGACATGCACGTCAAAGTACGTGAAGATAAGTTTGATGTGCTTTCCCACTTCGATGGATATGTTCCACAACTGGTACAAGTTATTTTTGTACGAATGTGGGTAGTTCATTGAAGAAAAAGAGCCAGTCTCTTCCGAGAGATATTGAATCCACCGGACTTTGAAAAATAATAGAATAAAAAATCTCTCATCAAATTACGGTTTTCCTTTTATTTCATAATTATAGTCTACCTCACAAAATACAATACGAGCAGTAGGGACCAAACTCAAAATGTAAAGAAATGCAATTTAACCCTATCCAGACTGGGCTTTATGGGCCTTCTTTGGCCTTGGGGGGGGGGGGGGGGGTGGGGGGGGGGGTGTCACCAAATGTGCAGGGTGGTGGGGGGGGGGGGGGGCCCCTCTAATTTTATAATTCCTGAAATTTTTCTATCATTATGACGTAATATCACGTAATTATGACGTCATTTATTGATATTGTTGGCTAAAACAGGGAATCTCCATAATACCCTAATATATCACTCAAAAATTACCAATAAAGGTTTCTTATTAATATTTAAGTGTTATAAGACTTCTGTTGTCAAAAGCTGACGCAACGACGTCAAAATGACGTCATAGAATGACGTCATCTGTAGTTTAGCTATCCGCTGTCTTGGATTATCAACCTTCCATTTTTCAAGATACATTTTTTTCAACATGTAACGCTAAAACACATGGAAATGGATTAAAAATGTTCACATGAATGTTTTCTGTAAGAAAATACCACATAGTGATGAAATCTGAGTGAAAATAAGCTTTTTACTTTAAATAAGCTTGTACTTTAAATTGTGATATTGTCGGCCACCTTGGATTTTGACCAATTACGTCATCTCATAATCATAATTTATGAATATTTAATAATAAATGTCTAACTTAGATGTGTTAGATATTAAAGATATATAAATAGAAGTTTAGTTTAGCAAGAAAATCTTGAAATCCCTTTGTTTAAACCAAAATTAGTGATTTTCGTAAAATTTGCCTTTTCAGAAACCCGTTGCCATGGCAACACGAAAAATCATAAACTTACCTAATTTTTTTTAAAAATTCTTGCCAACAATATTTTAGAAAAACTCACCAAGTTTTATTGTTCTAGCACAAGCCGTTTGGGAGCTATAGGAGGTCAAAGTTGGCGCGGGAACTTTTGCCCCCCCCCCATCTGGAAAGGGTTAATGGACTATATATCATGAATAACACCCAATAATAAAAAGTCACCGATACATATCTAATAAGAAATCTAAGCCGAATAAAGAATAGACCATTATATTAATGTTTTTGTTCACAAACGTACCTCAGAGTTATCAAAGGAGAAATTTATTGTAAAAAAATGACCATACCATTTTCAGACTTGTCCCTTGAAATGACAGAGTGGAAGATTGTAAAGCCTTCTTCATTAAATATTTCATCACTGTGAAAATGAATGACTAATGTTGATGCCATTGAGTGGTACAAGTGAGGAGACACCCAGCCACAGAACCACTGGACGAACTCTAAAAGCAATGAAACAGGAGTACATTGAGAATATGTCAGCTAGAATACATAGCTTGATCCATCAAAAAACTTAACGTATAAACATTGAATGGTAATACTTTAATGTTATGATCCTTTCTTTAGCATTTAGCTTTTCCAGTCATCATCTCCTGATGCTACAGGTATGGAGCATTTATATCCTTTCCTGTTCTTTGTACACTACAAAAAATGATTTTCTTTTTATTTTGCATACCCCGTGGACAATTCTTGTATGAAGAAAAATATTCTTGCAGGAAGAAAATGTAGAAAGAAATTCAAGCAAAACGAGAAACTACAAAAATTTTCTAGACAGTTAAGCAAAATCTTCTTATTTTTTCTTGTAATGCAAGAAAAAATACTAGAAATTCTAGTTTTTTTCTAACCAGATTCAACTCTTAAGAAGTACAGGAAGTTCTTTTCTTCCTGGAAGATAAATTTTCTGTTGGGAAGCAAAACAAGATAAACGAGGAAATACAAGAAAACAAATCTCATTTTTTTCTCAAAAACTTAACAAGCAAAAATTTGTCCCATGGACAAGCACATTTTTCTAAGATTTCTTGGGGAAAGAATAATTTTCTTCCTGGAAGATAAATTTTCTGTGAGGAAGCAAGAAAAAGCATTTTTGGTAGTGTAGTCCTGCTTCTCCAGTCAAGACCTTCAATCTATTCATCAAGTTTGCAAAAATAGTTGTAGAAATATATTCCACATTAATCTAAATGGGCCTTTAACCCTATCCAGACTGGGCTTTTGGGGCCTTCCCTGGCCTGGGGGGGGGGGGGGCTCAATCGACCCCCCTTCGTATTTTCAAAACGGCTTTTTGTACGATCACCGAATTTGCAGGAGGTTTTGTGCTCATCGAGTTTTATAATTCCTAAAATTTTTATATCATTATGACGTAGTATGACGTAATTATGACGTCATTAATTGATATTTTTGGCTAAAACGGGGAATTCCCATAATACGTGAATATCTCACTCAAAAAGTTACCAATAAAGGTTTCTTAATAATATTTAAGTGTTATAAGACTTCTGTTGTCAAAAGCCGACGTAACGACGTCAAAATGACGTCATAGAATGACGTCATCTGTAGATACAACATTTTGGGAAACTTTAGGTAATTGAATAGGGTAATCAAATATACTTCTGTATATGGAATTTAGGATTATACAGACTAGAGAATATAATAACTCATCGATAGTTTGTTTTAAATCCCATTCAGGAGATCATGACCGGTACGTCTACCGATTCGATGATAGACGTAACAGACAGAACATTTGATAAATTCAGAGATGTTTATAGAATAGCTTATAGCAAATGCGATACTTGTAACCTAATGTATCCTAATGGCATTTTCATGTATCCAACTTACCTGTGTACGGAAAGTCAACTATGCTAAGCCAGTCGTAGAAACACCTTGCGTGATACTCGAGTCGAAAAAAAAGAACGTCCAATACCACGACCTGAGAAGGATCTGATGATATAGTCCAACTGAGTGAGCACAAAAACAAATGTTACTTTCAGAGAAATGATATGTCTTGTTTAATTGTACTTAAATTTTTCTTTGATATATTTCGTAAACCTAGATTGTAACGGTTGAATAATGCCTATGTGATAATGATCATGTAACCTGACATGGATGAGTGAGTGAACTTAACATGTAATTGTACTGTATCAATACAGTCGGTACAAAAGCTCTCCTGCGTAGCACAACAACTTGTGTATGTGTATAAGGCCACAGCAAGTGAATTTTATGGATGACATCAGCGCGCTCATTATTTTTCGCCTGATTTCAGAAAAAAACAAGAATTTTTTTCCTCTTTGGGGATGGTCAGATAGACCAAAATAGGCAAACATGTTGTGTTGTAGCCTAGTAATTATACTTGTAGAAGTGACACTAGGGAGGTAGCTATGACTTTAGTTGCAGAAGGGAAACGTGTTGGATAGTTGAAAAAGTGCCACCAATATGGAAGCCATGAATGTAGTTGCCAGCTTGGCATGTGATACCAGTGTACCACACAAGTATCACTTTTACTACACTAGTTCACTTCTTGAATACAAGAATAAATGCCTTGTTAGTTGTGATGCAACGTTTTGTCACTTTAAATCTTTTTAAAACGTTTATGGTGTCTATTTTTAAAATTTGGCCTTCTTGTTTTTTTTACCCATCTTGTTTTTTTTCGCGCTATCTCATTATTTCTGCACTCTTCACAGGATGTCATCCATAAAATTTACTTGCTGTGGCCTTACCTGTATAACCAGCCTTCGGCATAACACACCAATTACCGCGCGACACGGTAGCAGCTTGTTATGTGGCTATGAACGACCTGTCGCACCCAACGTTTGCACATTTATGAATGTAAAGACTGTTTAAAGCTAACCGGCGAGGACGCTTCTGTAATACTTAGTGTCATCGAGGTCCACTCTACAATAGGTTTAGCAGGAAAAAAAATTGTGTACCCTTCATTTTTTGTTTGATATCTCTTTACCAGATGACTATTTGTTGTTCTTCTGAGCGGTACGACCAACAATTTATCGTAATTGGAAAATGGAACACTTTGTTTAAAAGCCACTTCTATTAATGACACTTAATGACACCCAAAAATGAATCTTACAAGATTCCCAGTGCAAGAATGGACTCTTCCAGTGCACCCCATGTGAATTTTCACAATAGACCAGTCCAGAAATACTCCCACTGAAAACATGGCCTTTTGATTAAGCAACCCAGTCAAAAGTTGAACTAAGCAAATCAGGCACGAAAAGGTAAAAATACACCAGTCCAAAAACACTTCCGCTAAAAATGGAATATTGAATCATCACTTGTCTAAAGCTAAATTTGAAAACATCCCCATGCAAGAATGGACTCTTCTTGCGATACCCCTATGTAAAGTGGTGCAGTCCAAAAATACATCCGCTAAAATTGGACTTGGACGTAAGTCCCAAAAATGGAATTTAAAAATCCCCTCCTCCATGTAAGAATGGACTCGTCCAGCACAACCTATGTAAAATTGCAAAATAGACCAGTCATAAAATAACCACACTGAAACACTTTGAAACATCAAATCACCAAAGTCCATAAACACATTTAAAAAAAATGCCCCCCCTCTGTGCAAGAATGGACTCTTCCAGTACACCCCATGTAAAATTGCAAAATAGCCCAGTTCAAAAATACTCCCACTGAGAGACTTTATATAATCAACAGTCCAAAGATGAATTTTAAAAAAATGTACCCCCTCCGTGCCAGAATGGACTCATCCAGATAACACCAGGCTCACTGATTGGCTGCCAATCCCCTTCAGGATGTTGACTCAGACTATGTGATTGGTTGCCTCTTTAATCAAGTTACTGGTATATATAGACATGTGCACATGCTGTCTTCGGGTGGGAGAGGTCAACCCTCTGGCCAGTGGAAAATTACCAAAAAAAGTCACCAAATATATCATTTTGAAGTGGTTTATGCCAGAAATTATACATGGGTCATTTGAATGAATATCTAGTGAACGTATTTACCAAAATTTAGGTCATTTGGCTATAAGACCAGGGAACAGGAGCCAAAAGCGTACGTTTTTGGTCAAACAATGGCCACAAAATCCCAGAATAAAGCATTTTGTTGTACTGTATGCCAAAAGTGTTATTGGATCCATATGCGCATATGTGAATTGCACTCCTTTACCAAATTTCAGGTCATTTGGTTGTATAATGAGGGTATAGGAGCCAAACCTGTCATTTTTTGGGCATTTTGTTGTACCGTATGACAAAACTGTCATTGTATCTTTGTGGGCATATGATCAAGGCATCTCTGTACCAAATTTCAGGTCATTCGGCTGTAATACCAGCTACAGGGGGGCAAAATGTACATAAAATTTGCAAAAATCATGAATAAAATCATTTTTAAGGTAGATATGAAAAAAATGAAAACAACACCTAAGGGTATTGGTCCATCTACCCTTCTGCCAAATTTCAAGTCATTCGGTCGAAGAACGACGGAGTTGATTCTATTTGAAGATTTGACAGGAGAAAGAAAGAAACATTACGAATACAATATATTTCACCATACCTATGGTATGGCTGAAATATAATTAGCATACCTGCAGTCGACATTGTTTGGGTAATTGTACAAGCCTCGGCCTAGGTCCACTCTTGGAGACTTAATTTCTCCCTCCTCTTCGTCTACAATACGTTGTCCGTGGCACCAAGTCGCATCTGCGCGCAAAAGGAGGAAAGGATACACAGATTTTAAAATGGTTCAACTTGTTAACCCTCAAACCACCGTATGGGGTCAAAACTGACCCCTGGCGTATGTCAATGAGTGTTATTGTGACATTTCTGGTCTACAACAAAATGAGTTTTTTTGTATATATGCCTTATGACTTCTCATACGTTTTTACCGAGATTGGCTCATTGCTAATTAAGTTATTCTATGAAGCTTATGCATGGTCCAGTGAGGTCAAAACTGACCCCAGCAAAATGTGCATAATTTCAGGCCAACAACTAAACTACTTATCGCCAAATTTTTAGACAATGATGTGCATATAAAACAAAATTATTGTAACAACTTTTGTGTCATTATCGTTTTGCATGACGACATTATGACGTCATCTAGCTATTATGGGCCGCCATGTTGGATTCTTACCGATGGCGTCATCAAATTGAAATAAATTACGATTATTGAATCCTCAGGCAGTTTAAGGCCTGTGACACCCGCAGATTCTCCAGTCGAGAAGTTATATGGCCGTAACTTTCGATGTAACTATCAGTTTTCAACAAAATTTGGCCAGTTGACGTAATTCGCCTATATTCAAATATGATGACAAGAAAATTCTGGACTCTGAATATTTTGGGTTAAAAAAATCATTTTTTTGGTAAAAAATAGTGATGCTATGAAAATGGGTCTCTGCCCATCATGAAATGACTGTCTAACAGAGTCATATTTTCTGGAGTAACAGATTACATCTCTGTGATATCTAATGTGCCCGGGCCTTTTGCCGCTATACAACGGTAAGGCTTCATTTGGGGGCAAAAATAAAATTTTTGACAATTTTGGGGGCTTTTTGTACAAATATCAACACAGCCACCAAATTCAAAGACATTGCAAGAAGGCCCGCTTGATTTCCGAAGGTCTAAGGCTTAATGAACGTAAATCTGCCCAAAACTCGTCATACAACCGGTATCCTGATGTGGGCAGCAGCCGACGAAACACTACTTACCATACAAGAACTGCGCCAAAGTATGTTTCAGTGTACGTAATGTTAACCGATGGTAAAACATGAAATGTTTTATGTCTGTATCTGTTAAATCGCGGTTGTATCAATGCGAAATTTCGCAAGCAGGTAGCCTGATAAGGTATCAGTCAACTGCCATACAATTATTTTGGGCTAGAAATATCGATTTTTAGCATTTTTTGCTGTTTCCTTGAAGTATGAGCGCCCCGCTGTTTTCCCGCCACTCCATACCCCGGGGAATCCGAACGCGTGTTCGAACGTTCGGACGGTACCATAAGCGGCTCTCGCGGGGTCCCTTTTTGTTAACCGCATCTGGTTATGTCACTATTTGGTAAATACTAGTTCAATATCTTTAACATTCAACATTAATAAGTCGTAAGAAAAGTAGTTAGTGTGACCCATAAATCGTAAGTTCCTGTTTTTGTAATGTAACATTAGATACTGACATTGGACCGCTCTAAACTGAACGTCCCGGTCCGGCGGGGTCACATGCGGTCACGCGGGTTCGAATTTCATGTTCGACCAAAATTGTCACAGGCCTTAAAGTGCCTGAGTCATGCAATTTACTTTGAATCTCATAAGATTTCATACACAAGTGTTGTTTGCCAAGAAAACCCTAAAACCCTAAATTAGCATTTTTTTGTAAAAAGTAGGAAATGTTATGCCTGTCCGTATTCCGTTGCCACGGCAAAATTAAAATGATGAACTTATTTCATTCACTTAAAATGTTTGCTATCAACATTTTCTGAAAGATACCAAGTTTGGTGGCCATATCGTAAGCAGTTCTGGCACTGGCATCAAAAACCTCCCCCCTCCCTCCGTCTGAATAGGGTTAGTGCAAAATGTCGTCCTTGTGATCTTTTGCACAAGTTATAATAATGCACTTTAATTATCCACACCTAATCATGTCAAACTGTCCCACGTACATGTTGAAACTATACAATAATACATACAAATCACAAAAAAGTCACAAAAATATATTTGTACAAAAGCTATGGCGTCAGTTTTGCCCCCATACGGTAAGATTAGTCCAAAAAAAGCTACGTTGGTTTGAGGGTTAAAAGAACACAGCTTGCAAAACTGTGTTCACAGTAGATTAGAAGTTGATACTAGCTATCACGACACAAATCATGTTAATAAAAGAAACGATTCTTATCGTAAAAAAATTTCTTTTTTAAATTTGATTTGGATTTTGGGGGACTGACTAAAATCATTTTTTAATCATTATCAGACATGTACATGTAAATGTTGACAAGACTACCAGAGAACAAAGGACAATATCCAAGAAGTTTTGGGTAACGAAAGTGATCATTAATTTATGCAGACTTGGACATTCAATGATTAGTACATCTGCCTGTATTTGATTTTGCAAACATTATTTACATATTTAAATGGCATCAATATACATTTCTCAATCATCATCAGCCAAATAAGACGACTTAGTGCATTAGTAAATGTATCCTACCTTCACAGGTTGGAGGTCGGCTGCTCCAAATGCCACCAGGCATGCAGGTTATTTCGCTCGGCCCTCTTAAGTAGTTCCACTTATCGCATCTAAATGGAATAGTCGACCCTAGAGGGAAACGTTTGTCTTCGAATTTCAAAATCCATCCGTCTTCGAATTTCCCAATCGATCCGTTTTCAATACTGCGAAAATCAGGACAGCCAGAATCGTCGGTCAACGGAAACCCTAGTGCACAAAAGTTGTTTTGTTTCTCTATAAAGGAGTCATCATATATCAAAACCAGACAATATTTAATCTATTGTCGCAGATAAGTGTCAAGTGTTTTGTTTTGGTACTGCTGTGTGTGTGCATGCGCGTGTGTGTGAGTGCGCGCGCGTCTTTTTGCGAATAACTCAAGAAGCTATAGACATTTTGTTATGGAAGCCAGTATGTTGATAGATGTAAATGAAATAATCTGCAACAGGTAGCATGGGCCTCTTAGCAGTTTTTCTTTAGGCAATGTCTATAAAGACAAAGTCAAAGTTTAGTTTATTGCACAATATTTGTAGAACGGGTACAGTGTAAGTGTTACGTTATACTACATTATATTGTATAAGATAACTAGCAATATACTAGTAGTAGACTTCAGCTAATAACTGAACAATAGATGAAGGCAGCATGTACTATTCAAAGAAACACAGTGTACAATGTGAATCAAATCCAGAATGTTGCGACAGACTACTTGCTTATGCCATCAATCTATATGATTACACTTGATAACATCCGCAAACGCATCAAGTTTGAAAAACTCGACCATAACATACTGTAAATTATACAGTCAAACCTGTATTAGCGGCCACCTTTGCATAACGGCCACCTGCCTATAGTGGCCACTTTTTGTCGGTCCCTTGGATTCGTAATGATTAAGAAATAGGCTTAGCGGCCACCTGTCCAACGCGGCCACGGCCACACAATTTCCGGTCCCGCAGGTACAAAAACACTGCCGATTACGGCCACGCGGACCGCTGATCTATGTTTCGGCACGCGTTCGGCCATATACAGCGGCCGTATCGTCACCCTATGCCGGTCTCTTCAGACAATATCAACTGTAGAACATTTCAAACTTTTTATTTTCTTAATACATATAGTGTAAAAATCATTGCAGTACATGTACAGTACTGTATTGTGTGAATAAAGATCAGTCGGTACTAAAACCACGTGTAACTTATTGCTTGTGATCAAATAATTAGCATATTCTCTATAGTGGCCACCTCTCTATAGTGGCCAATTTTGACCAGTCCCTTGAGTGGCCGCTATAGACAGGTTTGACTGTACAAAGATGCGGCAAGATGAGTGAATTCATTCACTCATTCATTGAATGAACTCTTCATATCATAGATATATAGAATATTAGATAGGTGGATGAACAGATACATAGGCTTTTAGATTGATGGAGGATGGATAGACAAATTGATATATTTCTGTAGTTTTTGAATACCTTCATAATTGATCGTAAAACCGTCTTCGCTTCCCGACTCGTCTGTGATGAGGACTAGGTGGATTATATGCGATGTAGAGTTGACTTCTCGGGGAATTTCTTGTCCTATGAACGAATTATAGTTTTGTGGAACGTTGCTACAACATAATGTGGACAATTCAATGATTTTGAAGGTATGCTAACCCCTGCCGTAGATTTGTAGCTAGTATGCAGAAGTCTGAACGAACCGCAGACCAGTTACCACAAACCCGTGGACAGACGCAATGCCTTAACCTGTGGAACTCACAAACACTGACTTTACCCACCTTCCGTACTACAAGATTCCGCAATAGCCCAGTGCCGTCACTGCTAAGACTGATTAACGAAACAAAATGACACTACTTACTAGCTGTATATATGTTATATATTTCTATTCATGTTTAACTTTATATCCGCTGAAACAGCTATGATCCTCTTGATCATTAATCACGTTTTAGTGAATAATATTGTATGTCGAAACAAGCAGAGTTTTTATGTACAACAAGACACAATTCAGCCACTGGCTGCCAGAACCCTGTTTTAATAATAAACCATTTTTTGATGATGATGATGATGCTACTTAAGGTGGCCGGTGCAGGTCATTCATTGTAAGCAAAATTGTGCCACGATTTAAATGCTTGGCTAGCGGCTGCTGTCGTGCTTTCGAATGTCCCACCGTGCACATATTTATGGATATTTAGACATTTGAAATATCAAGATATGAAGAGTTGTATTGACCTGAAAAGTCCGCAGATAAGTTTATGGCTCATTGAATCCGCCTATATTTGTATACTTTTCATAACAGCTGACGATAAATGACTTCTATAACTTTCATGGTGGGCAACACTTTTGTTATAGTTTATCATTTTCCGTGTTGAATTGACAACAGTTGTCAAACAGGAACTTTTTACAAAATTCACTTGTTTCGGATTAAACAATATTCAGTTTCAAGGTTTTCTTTCTAAACCACACTTGATTTTCTTCATCTTTGATATATTATATGATTTATTGTAATACCAATATACATAATTCATGCTAATTTAAAGTACTAGGTCAAAGCCTAGATGGCGAAACATGTGACAATTGTAGGTATAATATATTCAGATTACTGAGCTTTATTTTTAATATTTATAATTTATGCTAATTTGGTAAAGTGATTGGGTAAACGTCAAGATGCCGGACCATGTTATAACATTAGCATCAGCTATGTTATCATAACTTTTTAAACAAAAAGATAATAATTATTTTAGCCTGTTTTTTTTAAAATCCGGGTTTTATGTCAATCAAATAAGTTCAAATAAATGAAAAAAGGATTCTATAAAAATCGATCTCGCTGATCAAAGATGGCGAATCCCAAGGTATAGCTTAGGTACATTTGAGGTCGATGCGGTCTCAGGAGGCTTTTATATCAATATCCTATTTTTACGTTTTGTTTAATACCTTTAAGTATTGCGAGAATTCCCTATCTAGACGGTTTAAGCGTATAGTCTCATAATGACGTCGTAATTTACGTCATAGAGGAGTGATTCAGATTTACATCACACCCTTATAAAAGACCTCCAAGATGACGTCTTTGTGGTCCTACAAACGTCCGGTCTAGATAGGATTAAGAGCAGCTTGAATAATCACGTAGTATTACTGAACAGCCATTTTACGTCTTATTTACACATTTTACTTGTCATATTGGCAACAAGGGAGCATCAGATAAAAAAAAAACATACCGCTGTATTCTCCGAATAAGGTGCTGTCAGATATGGGATCCCCATCGTAGATTAGTAATCTGTCATGTCCTTCTTCTAGCGAGAACTTCTCTATTTTCATTCCTATCCCTTCGCCTTGCCTCAGGTTGGCCTCTATGGTCCAGGTGCAGTTCATGTTGTTGCCGTACTGCCCGGGGTAGTTGGGAGAATAAATGAAGCCTGGAGCGTGTGTCGTTCTGTATCCACCGCATTCCGCTGGGTCAAGGAGATACAATGGAACGTCATGGTAGGATCTGTATAATGCTGCGTTCACATTTGGGAAAAGGGGCTCCTCCGGGTATTGTACAGGCTATTTTTGCAGTTTCTGGCGTGACCTCTTAAGTTGAAGCTCGATCTCAGAGCCTCTACGCCCCCCCCCCCTACATTGCTAGCGATCTCGCCCTGGTTTATCCATATTTCAGATCCAGGATTCGTACTTCCAGTGCCGTCAATCGTGGTAATTGACAGGACAAAAAACAGTCATTATACACGCCCCTGTTTCCATATTTGGGTCAACCTCGTTAGACCTCGAGAGACTCTAGTTGCGAGGCTTTGAAACCCAGAAGTGACTGCTGCCCTCCCCAGGATCCCCATGATAGGGACGCCATCCGGATGCTATGAACACGTGATATGTGACGCTAAACGGAAAACAACTGGGACTTATAACCTGCATGCCTTTTTTTTTACATCATTAAAAAGCATTTTGGGCCTGACACGTAAGTAACATGTGAACATCAAAGTATCATTATTGACCATTCGTTTAAGTTCTGTAATACTAGGAGCTGAATAAATTTATACATAAAACTTATGCGGGGAGATATAAAAGATGACGGCCTTGTTACCACAAAAACAACATGAAAGATAGTATCCTCACTCGAAAACAGGAAGCTCTACCCCCAACTACACGTTCTGGATAACGTTCTGGATAGACACCTTTGCTTATCCAGGATCGTATATAATCCTGTTTGAGCCGCATTCTGGATATCCAGGATGCGGCTTAAGCCGTGTTCTGGATACTAGTGCAATCTGGATACAACAGGCTCCTTCTAGGGATATCGCTTTCTTAAGAATCTCCAGAGCTTTCGGTCAAATCTTTATGCTTATCATATTATTGCTTTCATGATGATAATCATTTGTTACGGTGTCATTTTGCACTTTTCAGAAATCATACCGGCATAGTCATAAGATGCTTTCTTGTCATAATCATTAAGATACCTGCAGATGGTGACTACATATTACCTACCTCCTACGACATGGCACTTGGGTGTAACCTATATGGAGTGTGCGAACGTATAAATCAAGAACAGCTACGATACGATACGAACTTCTCAAATGTCATAAAACCCGAATGTTTCGTGAGGGGGGGGGGGCGAAATCTCCAGAGGGGGCGAGCTTGTGTATGTGTGTGCCGGGTGGGGGGGGGGCATCCCCAGGCATACAAGCCTATCTGCCACCAACATCATGACGTTCAATTCGATAGGGAAGATTTTAAAAGTATTCAATCCTACCTTTACAAGTTGGGAGAGGACCATCCCAGCCCATCTGATAGCCAGACATACAGCTAAGTATTGCTCGACCCTTTAAAGTAAAGCCGTCGTCACATCGGAAGGAAACAAACTCCCCGACATCAAAACTGTTTCCTTCTCTAAGTCCGTTCTCTGGAACGCCGGGGTTAAAACAAGGTGGTCGCAGCAGAAAAAATGCTGATGAAATAAACGGGAATATAAGGATTATTAGGTATGATTAACATGACAATAATATTTTGTAAAAGCTGATAGATTCGAATACAATTAGTGAAACGTAAGTGACATTAGGTGATCTTCAGCTCACTGAAGAGATAAACTTCCACAAGTAGTGATAGAGACGACTGGCGCAATGTACAAGCTACAACTTGTAGGGTGTCCACAGAGGTATACGTGTTTGCCTTCACTTTGTTTCAATCCACAAATAATCATAATGCTACGGGTCCATCATTAAGTGTCCATCACTATTTGTATATGACGTCCCTGAATTAAGAAAAAAATATACCTAATCATCATCATCATCATACCTGTCGTAACTTATGAAATTCCGTGCCTCTAGAGGTATCCATAACTTATATTTCAAAATTTCATACAAAGGGCCGCAGTTGAATTCATAATCAATGCGCACTTCCAAAAATGTTTTCTTACATTTCTAGTTACAAAACTCTTCGGGGGAATTTTTTAAAAAAATTGACGAAATTCAAGCATGAAGAAATTAATAATTGAATATTCGTTCAATCGAAATTCTCACAACAAGGAACACTTATTTTTCTTAAACTAAGGAACTATTTCTCATCTCGAAAATTTCAAGAAATTCAATCTTCAAAACTTCCATATTTCATTGTCTAACGAGATTGTTTTTCTTGTCATGTCCAAGAACATAATAGCATTTTCTTCTACTTTTCTTGCTTGTTAGAAGAATCATCTTATTTGAACAAAAATGCTGTACTAAAAATCTGAACTCATGGACAAAATGTTTTCTTACATGAAAAGATTTCTTCTTTGATATTTTGTGAATAAGGAGAAACAAGAAGAACAATAAAATGCACTTTTGATCATTCCTTCCTTTACCTTTGTAATGTATTTTGAAACCGCCTTCGGTAGCAGAGTTGTCTGTGATGAGAACGAGGTGGATCAAGTTGGATGTGACAAGAATTTCTTGTGGAATGTCTCGTCCTATTAACAAGTGATTCTTATATCAGTTAAACAGCTCAACACTTTACTGCAATGTTAGCGTAATTCAAAAAATCTATCAATTACATAGCAAACAGAGTTGCATTAATACACTTTACATAAAGAGCAAATGCCTGTAAGAATCAAACATCAGTGCTCAGGGTAAAAAAATCGATTTGGCTCATATTTTGCACTGTAGTTGACACACAACCCCTCGAAATAGCTTTCTTTCCGGTCAAAACCTCTTGTTGCCATGGTAGCAGCCGAAACAAGTTTTGAGGCCATTTTCACAGATTTTTGCATGTCAACTACATGGAAACTGGCCAAGTTTAGAACCCGATCATTACCAAATGCTTTGTTGCAATGAAAAATAGAAAAGGATTCTGTCATAGTGATGTCTAAACTAGTACAAAATAGGTGTGAAGTCAATGAACATATAGATTTTAGTCCATGGGCAGCCTCAAAACAATACCGTGTTTTCAGTCTTCGAAAAACCTAATTTTTTGCCCAACTTTGAGGAGCTGTAAGTCTCAAAGTGTAAAATAATTTTGCTTGAAATTTGCAACAGATATAGAAGTCTTTTCATAGCTCCCAAACAGCTTGTGCTAGGACAAAACTTGGTGACTATTCCTAAAATATTGTTGGCAACAATTTACAAAAAAGAGAGTAAGTTTAAAAGTTTTCGTGTTCCATGGCAACGGGATTCTGAAAGGCATATTTTACAAAAATCACTAATTTTGGTTTGGGGTTTTAAGATTTTCTTGCTAAACTACATTTTTTTCATATATCTTTAATATGTATCTAAGTGTACAATTTATTATTATATATTCATAAATCATACTAATGTGATGACGTAATTGGTCAAAGTCCAAGATGGCCGACAATATCATGTTTAAAATTAGAACCAGCTTATTTTCAATCGGATTTCATCATTACTTGGTATTTTCTTACAAAAAAGTGAACGTTATCAATCCTTTTTATTGGATTTGAGGTGTATATGTTGAAAAAGATGTATCTTAAAACATTTACGGTTGATAATCCAAGATAGTTGATAGCAAAAATACAGACTTCTAACACGTTTATATTGATAAGAAACCTTTATTGTTGACTTTTTAGCAAAAAAAAATCGATGAATGACGTCATAATAACGTCATATTACGTCATAAAGATATAATTTTTTTAGGAATTATTAAACTTTACGAGCACGTCACCCCCTGCAAATTTAGTGATCATTTAGTGATTAGTGAACCGTATCTCTCACCGTAAGCCGTTTCGAAATCACGAAGGGAATGCCAAAAAGCCCAGTATTGATAGGGTTAAGATCTTTGGAAAGTGTTTAGAGTTACGTATCTAAGAAAAATAATGCTGTATGTACAGTTAAGCCGGACTAAGTCGACACATCTACCCCTGGCGCTCTTTGGACATATCAGGAAAAGCTGGACTATATCCTACCTCTGTATTCCCCTATCAATATGGCATTTGGTACGGGGTATCCTTTGTAGATCAGGAGCCTGTCATGCCCTTCCTCTAAAGAAAAATTTACTGTTGTCAACTTCAATCCATCGCCCAATTTGACCTCTATGGTCCATGTGCAGTTCATGTTGTTTCCGTAAGGTCCGGGATAATTGGGGGAATAAATATTTCCTGAAGGATGGTCATCATCGTCTAGTCTGGTTATGTGGGCACCACAATCAGCTGGATATGGAAAAAAATCTGATCAGAATGATTTGGAAATGTAAACTCTGCGTGTATAAATCGTTCTAGTCATGTCCATCTAGGTCCTGGTTATATTCAGAGAATGATTGCCGTGCGATTGCATTCTTAGTGCAATTTTCGGATAGTAGTACTTGTATCGCACAGGCGATAGCTGTCTTGTTGCCTTAAGATATTTAAACCCTTTTCGGCGTACCTTTCTGTCTCAGCAAGCTTAAAATTTACACGACATAAAAATAGCATGGCAAATGTGGCCACGCTCCAAAAATGGGCCCGCAACATAAAATAATGTTGACATTTTTGTAATCGAAGAAAGGTACGCCAAATAAGAGCCAATTCGCTCCCGCCTGTGACGTACTGTCTGTACATAAGATGCTTCACTATTCCGAATAGACATGCGCGACATGAATTGTTGGTAATAAGTTATAGGCCCCATAGAAATGAAAAAATAAAAATAAAACATCTGGACATCATTATGCAAATCTGGACATCTAGTTCGATGCGAGGACTGACCGCTTATGTCGCTGCATATACGTACTCGGGACGGTGAACGCAATAGGGGTTGTACTACTACCTCCATGAAGTCTCCGTACCTCTATATTAGTACAACCCTGCTCCCAACCTACCAGCTCCATGGAGCCAGCTCCGCGTACTTTTAATACATAGCTAGGTCACCTTCAAGAGAAATTTATAATTTGCTATGGAGACGCTATGGTAACACGTTCTTTCACCTTTACGCACTTGGAATACATGGGTTTCATTTCACCTTCAACAGAAATTGATTGTTCGCTATTATTCTTGTAAATAATGACTATGACTATTTAAAAAATAATGACAAAGACTAAAATGACAATAATAAACAAGCCCGCAGAGCCGGGTCAACATTCTTTCACCTCTTTGAATACTTTACACGTTTCACGTCACTTTCATGAGAAATTGTAGTTCGCTATTCTTGTAATCAATAAACAAGCGGGCACAGCCGGGCCCGCATTCTTTCCCCTCTACGCACACTAAATACTATACTTGTTTCACGTCACCTTCAAGAGAAATTTGTAGTTCTCTATTCTTGTAAACAATAAACAAGCCCGCACAGCAATGGCCTGGATTCTTTCACCTCTACGCACTTTGAATACTATACATGTTTCACGTCACATTCATGAGAAATTGTAGTTCGCAATTCTTGTAAACAATAAACAAGCCATCAGCTGGGCCCGCATTCTTTCACCTCTACGCACTTTGAATACTATGTTTCACGTCACCTTCAAGAGAAATTTGTAGTTCGCTATTCTTTTAAACAATAAACAAGCCCGCGCAGCTACTCTCAAAGCAGAGGTTGGTGGAAAAATTATTTTTTTCCTTTCAACTGTTATTTTAACTACGCTTTGGCTTTGGACATTTTGTCAAAAGTAATACACTGAACTAGAATAGAATCTCTCGTACCACCAGTTTTTGAGCACTTAGTCCCCCATAGCAGGTCAACAAGTTAGGATGATTGTTAATGATATATATATATATGTATATATACGTTACTGTTTTCTATCTGTATGACATTTCTCATATCAATTGTGCACCAACATTGTTTACCCACCCTCCAAGCAGAGGTTACGTTTCGTCTAAACAATCAATTGAAATGACGTTTTTATGCGTTTTTGGCGGAGGCATTCAAAACACAACAAAATAGAAAGTCCGACAAAAATACATGAAAAGACGTCAAATTCATCTCGAAACCCAACCTCTGCTTGGAGGGTATTGTTTACGGGACCGTGTACTGAGGAATGCGACACCTCCCTGCTAATCGTTACAAAGCGTTTTACGGCTTGTCCACCGTGCAACTCCCACCGGTGCACCGTGGCTTGCCACCGCCTGTAACAATTATCTAGCAGCCCAAAGACTGATAACCGGAGGGGATCCGGGTAGACAACGCTAGTGCCGGAAAAAAACAAATAATAAAAACTTTGTATGGATGAGAAGTTGCACAATAATAAAAGTTAACTGACGGAGCCCCGCGTGGGAGAGCTACACCTGTCACAAGAATCAACCTTCTTTTCCCATCTTCTGTTTTGTTATTAATAATAGAATATGAAAGGTTAATGGAACATGTCCACTACCCCGAAGACACTCGTTTGACAAAGGACATTATATTAATAATAATAATATAATCCGGTGTATTTTGTCAGCCAGTAGGTACCCAATGTGTTGAGTAATGAGGCTGATTAGCGTGGTCGAGGCACCTCCTCGAGCACGAGACCCCCGTTTTACGTCCCTCACGGAAGACGATGATAATACATTAGCCACTGTACTCAGATAAAGTGAAGTCAGCCAAATGAACCAAATATCTGTAAATGGATTTTAACCTGATATTTTGGGACTCTGCTCGCTTTCATGACATTCGGCCTTAATGATGTTTCAAAATGTGGTTCTAAATTTTATTTCCCCGGTAGTGATCATAAAAATGAGGCTTCTGCTGCCTATATAGTATTGTTCCAAAGAAAGAGGGCTATAAATAATTTCTTGAGGTGAGGTGAACCATTCAAAGCGCATAGAGCTGGCTATACGAAGCTTGTTTGTGTTAACCAGCTGACTAAAATTTTTCTGTGAACGAATTGTATGCATTCAAAGCGCGTGGAGCTGGCTCTACGAAGCATGTTTGGGTTAACCAGGGCGGCTCCATAGCCGACTAATTTTTCCTGTGGTGACGTGAACCAATTGTATACATTCAATTGCATAGAGCTGGCTCTATGAAGCTTGTTTGTGTTAACCATAGCGGCCCCATAGCCGACTAAGATTTTTCCTGTGGTGACGTGAACCAATTGTATACATTTAAAGTGCATAGAGCTGGCTCTATGAAGCTTGTTTATCGTTTACAAGGGCGGCTCCATAGCCGACTAATTTTTCCTGTGGTGACGTGAACCAATTGTATACATTCAAAGTGCATAGAGCTGGATCTATGAAGCTTGTTTGTGTTAACCATAGCGGCTCCATAGCCGACTAAGATTTTTCCTGTGATGACGTGAACCAATTGTATACATTCAAAGTGCATAGAGCTGGCTCTACGAAGCTTGTTTATCGTTTACAAGGGCGGCTCCATAGCCGACTAATTTTTCCTGTGGTGACGTGAACCAATTGTATACATTCAAAGTGCATAGAGCTGGCTCTATGAAGCTTGTTTGTGTTAACCATAGCGGCTCCATAGCCGACTAAGATTTTTCCTGTGATGACGTGAACCAAATGTATACATTCAAAGTGCATAGAGCTGGCTCTACGAAGCTTGTTTATCGTTTACAAGGGCGGCTCCATAGCCGACTAAGATTTTTCCTGTGGTGGCGTGAACCAATTGTATACATTCAAAGTGCATAGAGCTGGCTCTATGAAGCTTGTTTATCGTTTACAAGGGCGGCTCCATAGCCGACTAAGATGTATTCAAAGTGCGTGTAGCTGGCTCCAGGGGATCCGCAGGTCAATCCGCCCATGCAAATTGATGGTGGTCGATTATAGTTCAGGGCCTAAAACTTCAAGATTTTTTTCCTGGTCAAATGGGTAGAAATCCTGGCAGTTTTGAGGTGGGTGTGACAGGGGAGGGTTTCAACTTTGTGATTAGGGCCAAAAAGCTGAGTTTGTGTGGTTTTTAGGGGGTATAAAGTTGGGACTTTTTTGTCCTAGCACATGGCCTCCTCACTGGGTTGTGGTGCGGTTTTGAGGTCATGGGTCAATCTTTCAGTTTCCCTGAAGTTCTCGCCGTTAGATTCATGCCGAAATGTGGTTTTTCGGATAGCTGAGATGTCGGGCTTTCATATGAAGGTATGTTTGTGTGCCAGTAACGTCAGATAGTTGAGTTACTAACAGTTGCTTTCTCCTCTTTTTTGTATAGGAACCCATTGTTTAGAGGCTGCAAATTGAATCACCTGCGGATACCCTCCATAGAGCTGGTAGGTTTTGCGCAGGGTTGTACTAATAGCTCCATGGCTGGCTCCATGGAGCTGGCTCCATGGCTGGCTCCATGGAGCTGGCTCCATGGAGCTATTAGTACAACCCCTTCTCGGTGAACGACCCTTTTCTAAATGGCAGACATGTCACGAATGTGCATCGAAAGTGACACCTATTTAACGTTATTCCGAATAAATGTACTAAAATCTCCTCTCAAACTCACTGCGCCAGCCATTTGAGCCATTACAGTCTGTATTTTTGAGTGTTTTTATTTTACGCCAAAAGGACTCCGACATGAAAGCAGACGCAGCTTCTTGCACATTAGTGAACCGTATCTCTCACCGTAAGTTTTCAGATATCTACAGACGCCCTGACCCTCGAGTGTGTCCAAGGAAACAAAGTGTCGATAAAACAAGCCAAACGAATATGACAATGTCTTTGAAATATGAATACTGACACCTAATTGGTAGCCAAAACTGCTTTCTTTACTGAACTGGACAGAAGTTAAAACGATGTATAATTGACGTAATCGAATAGCTATATGCACAGCAGCTGCTGTCTTTACCCTCATAGTAGATCTTGAAACCCAATTCGCCATATACGTGATTGGAAGTAAAGACAAGGCGGATGATGTTCGATGTGGAGTGCCTGTCTTCGAAAATACGTTCCTTGAGTTCTGTTGAAATGTGATAACTGAATGAGTAAGCAGGTAAGTGGATAGTAATTACACATAACCGAAATGCAGTTGTAAAGATCTGTATATTAGAGTGTTTTAGCGGGTCTCGGTCACATTTAGAGCGTTTCTGTAGTCGTGGTAAATTGTGTAAAATGGCGCTTACATCATACTTCTGTTTACAACAAACTCTACTTATTTTCTATTTTCTATATGCAATATCATCAGCAATAAGATGTGTACAAGTGTCAACAATTGTACCAGTGTAGCGTCCCAATAAGGTGCCATCTCCGTCGTAGACGTAGAGGAAATCCGCCGCCTGTAATTTAAACTTTTCTGGAGTGATTTTCACCCTTCTCCCTGAGGTGACTTCTATGGTCCAAGTGCAGTTCATGTTGTCGCCATAAATCTCGGGATAGTAGGGAGAATAAATGACACCAAAATGTCGTCCGGTTATGTTGCCACCACATAAAGCTGGATATCGTAAAAAGATTTGTCTTTTAGTTATTTGTTCCAAATGAAAAATACAAACGCCACAGAAAGGCTATGTAACGTTATATGTCTTTGGTATCCTAACATTTTACACCATAAAACTGCTATAGACAGGAAATGTATAATTTTTCTACATCTTACCTCCTCGAATGATTCTACTTTTTGGTCAAATTACACAGACTTGTGCATTGAGTAAATGTACCCAGAGGTTTTGTCTTTGACCCTTTTATATGCCTTTGAACGTACGTGACTTCATGAAATATTCATGACAGTTATGTTTTCACCAGTGTTTGTGTGTGTGTGTCAACAAGATAACACAAGAACAGCTAGGTAGACTAGTTTCATACTAAGCGTGTTGATAGCGTGTGATAAAGGCTAGAAATTATTATATTTGGGTCTCGTAGCGACTTGCCTTGGTACTGCAGCGTAACTTCCGGTTTTGCTTTCTCGTGTTAACAAGCTATGGACACGATTTTTTCTTGCTAGATAGCTCTTGTGCTTAGGAAAAAGTGACAGGAGTTTGGGCCGCCTAGCAATTAGTCTCAGGATAGCAGGGGCATTTATGTCAAAAACTTCTGAGGATAACTCAAGAAAGGAACAATAGATTTTCATGATTTTTGGTATGTAGACTGACTGACAGAGAGGTACCTTAGACAATGTTGTACAAAAAATAAGAGTATATTTGCATAATTAATGAGAATATTCTATCATAGCAGCTTTTTCAATGTTTCTTTTGTCCCGGACATGTTGTGGTCTTGAATGTTGGAGGTATATTGCTTTAAGCGTCATGACAAAGTGGAGCAAGTTTTAGCCCCCTAACAACTAACTTTGGTATTGTAACGTTTTTGTCAAGGCATTCCAACGGGGATAACTGAAGAAAGGAAAGACGGATTGCCATCATTACCTTCACCAAGATGGTAATATTTTGGGTAGAAAAATAGTGTTTTGTCTCAATATGTAGGTCAACCGCAAATATTGAGTAGCTGTGGATGGAATTTCATAATATTTATTACTTTAGTAGCGGTTGCAGAAACAAAGGTGCTGTTCGAAAACGGTTCACCTGGCACTTTCCGTCGGGACTGCAGCGGGGCGAGTGTGTGCTTGTGTGCGGTTGCAAACACTATACCTCAATAAGGCCATACCAATTTTATTTGTTGGTTCTCGGATTTTTTCAGAAAAAAGTTGGAGCGACAGGGCGAAAAAAAAAAAAAACTTGCAACAAGTCTGGATTCAGGTCCAGAGTTTCAGGTTGGTAATTCCAGACCTGAAACCATGGTATATGTGTGGCAGAATACTTATCCAGTTACAATTACATGAAAAATTTGCATGTAGGCATACATTTTACATGTAATTTCAACAATACAAATGCAAAATAATGTGCAATCAGTATTACAGAAGTATACAGTATTAATTAAAGCTTAACAGTTGTAATAAATCATCATAGTAAATCATTAACAACATTAAAAAACTTTTAAAAAGGTTGAAAAACTTTTTCAGCATAGTATAATGTCTAATGTAAGTTAGCAACAACAACAACAAGAAAATGACTTAATTTCACCCAAAAAAATAAAAGAGTGCCTGAAACATCATTCTCTTTGTGAAAGCTGCAGTTCAGGCAGTTTAAACAAAAAGTGTACTCCTCATTTGCATGAAATTGCAACTCATTTACATACTTGTGACTTCATTATTCTCTTTGTGAAAGCTGCAGTTTTAACAAATACCGCTAGAGGCGTTAGTGTACTCCTCATTTGCATGAAATTGCAGCTCATTTACATACTTGTGACTGGCTACCACATGCTGCCTTAGACGGCCATTTTGGTTTGCCGGCAACGATTTTTCGTCATTTCCAGCACAAATTTCACGATCTATTGGTGGTTTTCGATGATTTACAACACAAAGGAAAACATAAGCAGGTGATAGTTGTTTTTGCATGTCCAGTACTTGTTTCAGAAGTTCTGTTTAGCTGAGCCGAAGTTTGTCCAGCAAACTCATTACTGGTACCTCATGGGGCAATTTCAAATTTTTTTTTTTTTGAAATTGGGAAAAATAGAAGCGGCGATTCCGAGAACCAACAAATTAAATTGGTGTGGCCTAAGTTGTAGATCGTTTTTCAGAATATACGGAATGTACGGGTTGAGAAAACGAAGGTCAATTTCAATAATGAGCCTCCTGGCGACAAGTTGCTGTACTGCAGCCGAGCGTCAGAGTTGGCGCTAAAATTATGCTCAAGTGGCAGGTTCACGATTTTTGAGTATTGCATACGTCTTTGGGCAGGAATGAAAGCCGTGCAAGTATTGGCCCCCCGACGACTTGTTTTTAACTGCAGTGGAAGATTTTCTCGTTGTCTTTGGACTAGAATAAGTCAAGCACGGGTTGGTGGATTTGTATAATTTTTAGTATGAACATACCTTAGGTGATGATTGAAGTTCCGAAATGTATTGTATGAAAATCTGGGCTTCATTTGAACAATTAATGAAGAAAGGAATATTTCAATTGAACCTCAGATGTTGAACTGTTTTCTGGGACACTCTAAGCTTCCCGCCAAGCAGCTGTATGGCAGATGCCTGAAGTTGATACCAGGTTGCCATAGTTTTTTTTTTTTTTGCCTGCCACGATGTTTGTTTGCGCATGCATCAAGCTAAGGCAAACTCTGCCTTGAACGGAAGGGGTGTTACCATTTTGATTGGAAGGGGTGTTTTGGTGGCATTACGTGGCATGGAAAAATTAGTGTGGCCTTGTTCGAAAATAACTCAATGGGCCAGGGTTAACGGATCGTCATAAGCCTTTTTTACTTAGTTTTGATAGATACTAAATATGCAAATAGGAGCCAGTCTGCATAATTGATGGCAGGTGCCATAAGGCCAAAATGGTAAATGGCGGGAATTTGAAACTTGTAATATCTGTAAGTATAAGGTGAACATAATCAAACGAGATTAAGCAGATCAGGGCAGGATTGGCATAACTGAGAAAATAGTAGTTTAGTCTTTTTTACCTTCGCCTACATTGTACCTAATTTCCATAATTAATGAAAATATGCTTGAATCCAATTGTGGTAAATGACAGGAATTTCTTACGTTCGGCATTAAGAAGTCATGAAAGGTGAACTTCATTGATTATTAATTATGCAAATAAGGATCTCATTTGCATAAATTAGCAAAATGCAATTTAGTGTTCTTTCTTAACAAAGGTTATGTACATCTGTTATTTGAGTAACAGAGATAATCAACTAAAATAATGTAGGCAAATGAAAACAGTATTTGCATAATTAATGACAAACATACAAGTTGTCAAGATTCATTTGGCGAAGGTATGTGGTCGTAGAAGTCTTATTTTAGGCATGCAGGTAACTTAGGCAAAGATGTTTATGATGATATTATGCAAATAAGGACTTAATTTGCATAATTGATGAGGAAATTGTTTAATTCTATTGTTTTTAATAACTGGACTTTAATAAATGTCACACATGTAAATTATGATTGGTGCAACATAAGCAGATACAAAATATGCAAATAAGGAACTGATTGGTATAATCTATGCAAAAATTTCAAAACCGCTAAATGGTTAACCCTATCCAGACTGGGCTTTTTGTAGCATTCCCTGGCCTGGTCAAATAGTCTACACGAGGGGGGAGGCTCAATCACCCCACCCCTCGTATTTTCAAAACGGCTTAATGTACGATCACCAAATTTACAAGGGATGATATGCTCATCAAAAAGTTTTATAATTCCTAAATTTTTATATCATTATGACGTTTAATGACGTAATTATGACGTCATTAATTTATTTTTGCTTAATCGGGGAATTCCCATTATACCTGAATATTTTACACAAAAAGTTAACAATGAAGGTTTCTTATCAATGTTTAAGTGTTATAAGACTTCTGTTGTCGAAAGCTGACGCAACGACGTCAAAATGACGTCATAAAATGACGTCATCAGTATTTTAGCTATCCGCCATCTTGGATTATCAACCTTAAATGTCTTAAGATACATCTTTTTCAACATATAACCCTAAAAATCCCATGAAAACGGATTGAAAACGTTCGCATGAATGTTTTCTTTAAGAAGATACCGAGGAGTGACGAAACCTGGGTAAAAATAAGCTGGTTATATTCTTTATTATGATATTATCGGCCATCTTGGAATTTGATTAATGACGTCATCACATTAGCATAACTTATGAATAACTAAGTATAAATGTCACACTTAGACATGTTAGATATAAAATGTATATGAAAACAAGCGTAGTTTAGCAAGGAAACCATAGCATCCCGTTGTTTAAGCAAAAATTAGTGATTTTTGAAAAAATTGCCTTTCAGAAACCCGAAAAATTATAAACTTACTCCATTTTTCGTAAATTGTTGCCAACAATATTCTTGGAATAGTTTGATTGTTCTAGCACAAGCCATTTTGGAGCTATGATGGGAATTTATACTATGATTGGAATTTATACTTGTGTACATGTGTACGTTAGACATTGAAGAACATCACCATGCATAAACTATGTAAATGTATAAGTCATTTTCATAAACTTTACAAAAGCTCCAATTATTTCATGGAGGTATGAGGTTGTCGAACTCTAGTTTATTGCAATTTAAGAAAACTACTTTTTTCACGCAAAAAAAAATTATTTTTAAGCCGAAACTGTGTTTTAGGCTCCTGTCTTTATTGTATCGATACAAATAACCACTTGGTACACTTCTTTAAAGTAATCCAATTTCTGATTTTTATTTTTTATTTCGGACCCATGAATGTATTATTTTGTTAGGCTCAGTTAGGTGACACCATTGTTTCCTTAAGTCTCTATTTACAAATGACAAAGCGAAGTTCTACAGAAGTCAATGATGAATCTCAATGTTAATGGTTTCTTTAGAAGAACGATGCCAGCCAATTTTCTCTCGACCCAGAGCATGGGTGACAACCTACAATTGCGAATGACCGTTAACGTCCGTGAACAAATGGTTTATGTCAAATTTGCTGCTACGTGGCCGCTCCAAATTAGAGATTTCTCTTGCCTATTTCAAGTCTACGGTGCGGTCTGCTTTTAGCGTACCTAAGTCGCTGCGTTTGGTTACTTTTGCATATACGGATCGCAAACATGAAGTCATCAACATGACTGAACTCTTTGTTAGAAACAAAACGACGTATTACGTTTATGAAGATTAGATGTACAGATTAACAATATTCAAATACAATTTAATCTCTACAACTGGATAATTTTGGACGTTTCAAATGACACCTATCACTCTGTTTCAGTGTCACTAGAATGAACAGGCAGAAATACTTTTTTGCAACAAATAATCAAACAAGGCAATGAAATAAACCAATTTTAATCATTTAGATAGTTTTTGATGAAAAAATACCGGGTAGTTACAAATTCTAAAAGATAATAAGCTATTTATTCTTGATCTGGCCATATGGTCCGCCAACTTGGATTTGGGCTGATGACGTCATCAAATTAGTATAATTTATGCATATCTAATTATAAAGATATTCTTAATAATATATTTTATTTATGTAACAAAATAGTAGTAATATTGTAAATAAACGTGAAAAATACATTGTTAGAACCGAAATTAGCGATATTTGGCAAAACTGCCTGTCAATTAACGATTGCCATGGCAACATGAAAAATTGGAAAATTTGTCAAACTTAGTGAAATTGTTGCCAACAATATTTTAGAAAAACTCAGTAAATTTGGTGGCTCTACCATAAGCCGTTCTAGCGTTATAATACAAGACGGTCTAACTAGAAAAGCTGGTGGAACATGTAAGGACCGTATGCAAATTAACTAATATGTAAATCATGTTTAGATAGGTTTCTATAGTGACAAAATCCCATAGGAAAACAACTGTCCTTTGTAAAGCAAAGCGGGGTCCCGTGTATGGGAAAATTCCAACGTGATTATATGTATATCTAGCGACCATACGAAAGACTTGACAAAATTAACAATTTAGGGCTTGCTTTAAGGCCCCTTACACACGGTGGTCAAATACGGGCTCAAAACCTCCCATGTCCAGCCGAATTCGAACCTTCTTCCATGATGTTCCATCTGCCGTAATTCGAACCGAACCCATGTTCTATTTAGGTCATCTGCGGTCATTGCGGATAAAACAATGCTTTCTGGCCCTTTTCCCCCCAACTAGCTTGAGTCAGGCGAAAAATATAGTTTTTCACCATTATAAACAATTTTCTGGAAATTACATCTACGCTGTCACTTTTTGGTGGTTCTGTAATATGTAACGAAGCTACTGGCGTTTTTGTTGGTGACCTTGAATATCATAAGTGTTGTTTACACCGGTATCAATTACACCCTCCCGCTATCCGTGCGGCTTGACATGCGTGCAAACATCGTTTAAGATCGCGAACAAGGAGAGTCCAAATTAACTCATTGACGGCTCAAAATGACCGCAACGGTTTTCCCGAGATTTCTGTTTTTGGGATTTTTAAAAAATTGCTCCGATTTTTTTAAGTATCGGTAATTAAGTGCGAAAAATGCCATTTTTACGCATATTTTCGACTGTAACTTTGCTTAAAATTAAAAATTAAAAAATCCCCAAAACAAAAAGTTTTATTTTACTCATAGATGACTAAAAATATAAAAATTGAGAACTTTCGATGACACATGCGGCCCATCTTATCAAGAGTTTGGTCAAATTAAAGGCCTTCCTGAAAACAGGAAATAACCGTTTTTGGAAGCAAAATCTAAACAAAATAGCTATTCAAATTCAAATGACAAGATTCAAAGTATCTAAAATTGCTAATTTGATCTTATTTCAAAATCATTTTCACTGTCATGACACTTTATTTATCTTCATATATTTTACGGTTAGCCAATAGTAGGCCTCTTGTAACCCGATACTCTGTCGAACTCGCATAGCAACGGGAAAGAATACCCTAGCAACCGACCGCCGTGACACGAGAGCAAGAATGAGCCGGAATGCCGTCAAAATGAAAATTCTTTTCTATTCCTAGGAAGTCGCAGTGTATTCTAGAAATCCTCACTGCATTCCAGATATTTGTGCCCGTTCTTTAAGCTGGCCCGAAAGTTATTTTTTTTCGAGGTGCATTTGAAGTAAAGAAATATCGAATGGCATTCAAACTGGATTCTAAGCGTATTTGAACTATTCTAACTGACGTATGGCCGCTTTTTACGGCATTCCAACATTAATCGAAACATTCTTATCTCTTTCGATGGAGAACCGAAACGGCAAGCCACTTCGAATTCTTCCAGAATGTGGCCAAAAGAATATCTGGAATGCAGTGAGAATTTCTAGAATACACTACAAATTCCCAAGAATAGAAAATAATGTTCATTCTGGCAACATTTTGGCTCATTCCTTCTTGTGTAAAGGGGATATAAGGTCCATTTGGAATCTAACCAACCGACCTTTACATGTCGGTAGGCCGTAAACGTCCCAGCCGTGAACACCACCAGCTATGCAAGTGTGAATTGTGTTTGCCTGGCCTGCTGTCATAGAGAAGCCGTCCTTACAGCCATAAGAAACAACAGACCCAACAGTGAAATTGTTTCCAATCCTGTAGCCGTTTTCCGGAACACCAGGGTCCATGCACAATCCATCCGGTAAGGCAAATTCTAATTTTGCAAGAAAACACGCAGATATTGAATTATTTTATTCTTTAAATCATTTTGAAATTATAAAGGACACTGTGCACTAGAATTCAGACTTGTCTTATTTGCATGTACCATGTTTGTAAACGGACGTAAGCTTCGACCAAATGTAGATAGAAAGGTATAGATAGATGGAGATAGAGACGGAGGGAGACCTACCTTGTCTAGAGAAGCAACCTGAATATGTAAGTCATAGAAACATTGCCGTATTTACCTTCAAAGCGAATCTTGAATCCGACCCTTCCATCAGTGTTCGTTCTGAAAGTCAGGAAAACCAGCTGCATGATGTTGGATGCGGAAATGATTCGTTGGGGAATGACTTGTCCTGTTTAAAACATTATTATAGACAAATTAAGAAATGACAATCATTATATTTATCTAGAGCGTGGAAAACTTTCTATTTATTGATGTTCACCAGATTTGTGGAAGAATTCACATAACAGCTAGCCGTTAACTTTTCATCCTGGACATGGTTACGTCCACTGAAACCTAACCGAAGCTAGACATTCATTTTCACCTGAGTGAAATGAGGAAAGTCGTGTTGAGTGCATTTCCCAAGGGCACAAGATCAGTGAAATATCAGCAAAATTTGCGAAGGAACACAGAGATCTGGGCCAGGAGTCTCGGTTGCCTATCAGCGTTTTAGGTTGCCTCTGGTAACAGGCACCAGCATAACTCAGGAAGCATTTGATGGATCCTGATTATATTTGGAAGGTTGGTAGAGGTAAAAAAAATGAAGGTTAATATATATATATATATATATATATATATATATATATATATAGAGAGAGAGAGAGAGAGAGAGAGAGAGAGAGAGAGAGATAGAGAGAGAGAGAGAGAGAGCGAAACAGAGATAGATAGATAGATAATGCCCCACCCCCACCCCCCGCGGCTAACTAAGGTGCTACAGTGCAACTTCTATTTTTGATATCTCGTGTTCCCTAGCGGCTTTTATGAAACTGTAGGGTCCAGCCTTTATTAGATCTTTGATGAGAGAAACTCAGCAACAAGTCGACTGATCGTCATCATTTTTGGCAGGTATTGATAAGTTATATCGCATATATAAGTTCAAAGTTCCCTCCCGCGCCTGATGGTGCATAGGGCGGCGCCCATCTCAGTTTCAGTAGCTCTGGGCCACACAACTTTGTGCAATCACTACTGCAAGGGGCTAGTCCACTTGTAGTGGGTGTGCGTTCAACTTCCTTACTATTTCCAAAATGCTGAGTGCTAAGCAGAGAAAGCAGTATGTACCATTTGTCTTAGGTATGATTCGGTCGGGGATCGAACTCGCCACCTACCGAATGCAAGGCGAACACTGTACCCACTCGGCCAAGAAAGGGGGATAGGGGATTGCTTCGAGGGGGTAATAAAAAAAAAGCTCTCCTGTGCCCGCACTGGAACGAGATATATATATATATATATATATATATATATATATATATATATATATATATATATATATATATATGCAGCATAATTGCATGTCAACATTGAAAATCAATAGAACAATGCAAATCAATAGCTAATTTACATTAAAAAATCATAAATCCAAGGTAATCCAGGATAGGACTCATAACCACCGTCACCCACCTTCATAATTCCATAAATCTTTGAAATTTCCGCAGGTTTGAGTTATACATTTCTCAAGTTTGTCAGGTGTCAATTAACGATCGCCTCGGCAAATGGTAGACTGTTTATGCTAAGTCTACAATGCTTCAACCTCACAGTAAAAGACTGGCTGTAAGGCATAGCGTACTGTATGTCTGTTTAGCATCCTAGACTAGTTACAGAACGAACTACACGAATACAGAAAATCCGGAAGAGGGTTCTCCGCACCATTGGAGGAGGGTGAGGGGGTGGGGGGAGTGGTTGAGTCCACAAGCAAAAAGCACTGCTGTTCATACGTTCAGTATTAATGCCACAATGAATTCCCTGTAGGAAGTTTGCAGGGAAATTAAACCTTGAACTGCTCCCAAAGGAAGTTATGACTGTGCTGCACAAATTCAGAACTGTTAAATGTAGACATGACAGATTAATGATTGGAAGGTACCCAAAATCGTCAAATTGCTCAATTGTAAATTATTTATTTTTCGAGGGATAAGGACATATCTTATACCACAATATGCATATTTGTTAACAATTCTGTATTGATAGAATTTTACCTGGCTGTACAGTTTTAATCATTTAATGACCTGTAAGAAATTACGCGATTCAGCTAGGGGCTACAATCTTCTTTTCATTTTTTTCATCATGAATGGATAAAGAATACCTATAGTGTATGCCCCTGCTCTCACAAGCTACGTACATTTTGAGAAACCATTCATTCATTTGAAGAAACCATGCATTATTAATTCATTCAGCTTTGACCTTGAGCATGCGTACACGAAATGATGAACGAGCCTATAGATATGCAGATAATTATGCGTAAAATATTTGTGATCCTTGTATTTATGCGTTACTATATATTGTTACAGCAAGAACCTTTAAACCCAAAATCCAAAATCCAAAAAATGCAATCCTACCGTCGTAAATCCCTATTATTGTGCCGTTTATTTCAGATTGTCCATCGTAGACTTTCAGATAGTCTCTTTCGAGAGGTATGTTGAAAACCTCAGGTTCAAGTCTTATAAGGTTTCCTGGGCTGACCACTATCGTCCATGTACATCTCAGGTCACTGTCGTATTCTCCAGGAAAGTTGGGTGATAAGATTTTCCCTGAAGATTGCCCTGATATATAGTCACCACATTCATCTAGGTATCGAAAAGGATTTGATTTGATTTATTTGGCTGTATAAAAAAATACAGCTAGAGCTATCTGACTAGCCTGGGCTATCAAGCTTTGCAAAAACACATGAATGACACACGTTCGGAGTATGTACATTTCAAAATATGTGTATGGTTTCAATGTTGTCGCCATAAACGGCAAATTGTTGACAAACGGTAAGAATCTCTGGAGATTCATCTTGTATGTACTTTTAAATATCGTTATGACTGTTCTTCTGTACGTATGTGTCAATTTCTTTTATTTTCTTTGTCAACAGGGCTAGCCCTTTGTAATAAACAAGGGTTAGTTGAGCAGCCCTCCTTGCCGTGTGTGCTGAACAGCAAAACTAATAGATGAATAAATCATTCATTCATTTTTCATTCAGTAATAAATATTCAATGTCAAAATGAAATGGCAAATGGAAGTGCCGTTGTGATAAAGTGAAGAAACGAACAAGTCAACATGCTTACCCTGAACAGTGTCATCGATGGTCTGGCTTGTGTAGGAGAAATGGAACCCTTTCCTTGTCAACTCCCCGTCAGATGTAAACCTCAGGAACACTGTATTAGATGTACTTAGGACATAATCGTTGAAGGCGATACCTGTCATCCTGGAAATCAATGATTGTAAAAAAAAGTTTATGTTATTATCATTTTAGTCGCTGTATTTCACGCATTTTGCAGAGTTGTGAGAATGTTTAAGCTGGGTCCAAAAATCGCTTGCACTGACCTACGCCAAAAGCTAGGTCAGCTTCGACATATTTTATAGACCTATTCTCTGTACATTATCTAAATTTATTGAAAGTTTGTAACAGTCCGTATCTAGGAATTATGCATTGATTTCAATTAATGGGGGAGCTACCCAGACCAAGTATGTTTTTGGTAGTCTGTTTTTGTTTTTTTCCAGATGCAAAGTAACTAGGTAGGTCTTAAGGAATATAAATATATTATATCATTTGGCGAAGGTATGTGCTTCGTGAATCTATAGTTGCTAATGAAAATTGAAAATTTAAGAAATCAGTATGACCTTCATTATTCCATTCTTTATAGTGTGTCCTTATCCAGCGTTGCTTTTTTACCTAATGGCGCTAGTGCACATAAGCCATATGTGCCTATGTGCGCAATTAATTCGTATATATTTGCAATACATACATGGGTTAAATAGCTGCATCTCTATTCATCCCCAGTCGTCCTGACTACGTCTTGCCACTGGATCCGGATGAGCCGAGACGAGAGGGTGAGGCTGGCTTATATTGTGCGCGCCCCTTTCTCACCTAAATCAACACCAGCAGCGCAAGTCTTGACTTCAAAAGTCCTGTGGCGATGGGGGAGCAGTGAACCAGCAGGTGCGGATTACACCCAAGCTGCAACTGCAAGCCTGCACACAGGCGACTTGGGTCATTGGTCGTCTTCCCACTAACCTGAGGCAGAAGTGGAACCCGGCAGCAACCCAAGTGACCGAGCAGCCCTCTTTAGGATAGCTCTGCTCGCCTCCGTAGCATGAGGACGGGACTAGAAAAGGTGTCCCAAACATAGCCTGCCTCAACCCCACCCGGCCAGCAGACCGCGGCTGGAGGGAATCCCACCACGCGGTCGACACAGAAAGGCAAAGAAACTGAAAGAAACTACACTAACTTTAGGCACGTGGAACATGCGAACACTACTTGACAATACAAGAGCAGATGAACCCAGTCGACGGACAGCACTCGTGGCCAGGGAACTTGCCCGCTACAACATTGACATCGCTGCTCTCAGTGAAACGCGCCTACCCGGCGAGGGACAGCTCTCTGAGCTAGGAGGTGGCTACACGTTCTACTGGAGTGGCCGCAGTGAGAAGGAACGTAGGGAGGCAGGAGTTGGATTTGCAATAAAAACCGACCTTGTCTCCAAACTTGCCAGTCTACCCAGGGGCCTCAACGACCGCCTGATGACTCTCAAACTTCCCCTCGGACAAAACAAGAATGTGACAATAATAAGCGTGTATGCACCCACAATGACCAACCCACAGGAGACCAAAGACAAGTTCTACGAGGAGCTTGACCACCTCATCTCATCCATACCAATAGCAGAGAAAGTCATCATTCTTGGCGACCTAAATGCTAGAGTTGGAACAGACCATCAAACATGGAATGGTACTATTGGGCACCACGGCGTGGGAAAGTGCAACAGTAATGGAGTGCTGCTCTTGAAGATGTGCTCCATGCACGACCTGCTCATCACTAATACCTTCTACCGTCTGCCTATGCGTAAGAGGACGTCTTGGATGCATCCTCGCTCAAAACATTGGCACTTGATCGATTACGTGATCACTAGAAAAAGGGATCGACAGGACATTAAGGTCACAAAAGCAATGTGCGGAGCAGAATGCTGGACCGATCACCGGCTCATAGTGTCAAAGGTCAAACTACGGATCCAACCCAAAAGACGACCCCAAGGAAAAAAGACATGCAAGAGACTCAACACTACAAAACTCAAGCAGGAAGAGATCAGAGCCAGCCTTGTCAGAGACTTGAGCAGTAAACTGACAGAGCTACACATTGGAGATGCTTCTGTGGACGACGACTGGTCCTCCCTAAAGAAGATCATCCACACGACAGCCCTGGAGCACCTAGGCCCAACAAAACGAAAGAACCAAGACTGGTTTGATGAAAATGACCCTCAGATCTCATCTCTCCTGGCTGAAAAATACCGCCTTCACAAACTTTCTGTGAATGACCCTGCATCTACTGCCAAGAAAACAGCCTTTGTCAACATGCGGAGGGAAACCCAACGTCAACTCAGGAAGATGCAAAATGACTGGCTCAGCAAAAAAGCAGAAGAAATTCAAGCCTTTGCAGACAACAAAGACTCTAAGCGCTTCTACGACGCAGTCAGAGCCCTCTACGGACCCCAGCGTTCCAGCTCTTCCCCTCTCCTTAGTGCTGATGGGACAACACTCATCACAGATCGAGCCAAGATCCTGGAGCGTTGGGCAGAACACATTGAAGCTGTCCTGAACCGTCCGTCCACCATCAACAATGAAGCCATCGAGCGCCTGCCACAGATCCCAGTGAACCTCGACCTGAATGCAACACCTTCCGTTAGTGAGACCCAGAAGGCCATCAGCCAGATGACCAGCGGAAAAGCACCTGGCTCTGACGGCATACCAGCTGAGCTATACAAGTCTGGAGGCCAAGTGCTGACTCAAAAACTAACGGACATCTTCCAGTCAATGTGGGAGAAATGTGCCATTCCCCAAGACTTCAAAGACGCCTCCATCATACACCTCTACAAGAGAAAAGGGGAACGTCAGTCGTGCGATAATCACCGTGGCATCTCACTTCTGTCCATAGCCGGGAAGATTCTTGCAAGAATTCTTCTTAACCGACTCACCAAGCACCTTGAACAAGGACATCTCCCCGAGAGCCAGTGTGGTTTCCGTGCCGGTAGAGGCACAGTGGACATGGTCTTCGCAGCAAGACAGTTACAGGAGAAATGTCAAGAACAACACAGAGACCTCTATGTCACGTTTATCGACTTAACAAAGGCGTTTGATACGGTCAGCAGAGACGGGCTCTGGAGAATCATGGCCAAGTTCGGATGTCCAGAACACTTCACCTCCATGGTACGTCAGTTCCATGAAGGCATGACCGCCCATGTTCAGGACAATGGAGAAATATCACCTGCTTTCTCAGTGACAAACGGAGTAAAACAAGGGTGTGTCCTGGCGCCCACACTCTTCAGCATCATCTTCACAGCAATGCTCACCGATGCATTCCATGACAGTGAAGAAGGTGTAAGCATCCGGTACAGGACTGATGGAAAACTGCTCAACCAACGCCGGCTCAATGCACTAACAAAAGTGAAGCAGACAGTCATCAGAGACTTCCTCTTTGCCGATGACTGTGCTCTCAATGCCACAGCTGAACAGGAGATGCAATCCTCAACTGACAGGTTTTCAAGATCCTGTGACAATTTTGGACTAGTCATCAGTACAAAGAAGACAGAGGTCATGTTCCAGCCACGCCCTGGCAAGCCATACAAGAAGCCCTGCATCACAATTCATGGCCAAGTCCTGAACACAGTTCAAAAGTTCACATACCTGGGTAGTACCATGTCCAGTCAGGCCAACATAGATGAGGAAGTGAGTTGCAGAATTGCCAAGGCCAGCAGTGCCTTTGGGAGACTCCGACGGACTGTCTGGGAGCGTAGGGGTATTAGCCTCAGTACAAAGCTGAAGGTATACCAGGCAGTTGTCCTCACCACACTTCTCTACGCCTGCGAGACGTGGACAGTGTACAGCAGGCATGCCAGACAGCTGAACCACTTCCATACAACATGTCTGCGCAGACTGATGAGAATCCGCTGGCAGGATTGCATCCCCGACACAGACGTTCTCGCCCGTGCAGATTTGCCCAGCATACACACTCTCCTGCAGAAGGCCCAAGTAAGATGGGCAGGGCACGTCCGTCGCATGGACGACCATCGCTTACCCAAGATCCTACTGTATGGGGAACTAGCAGAGGGTAAAAGACATGTTGGACGTCCGAAGCTTCGCTACAAGGACAGTTTAAAGGCAACTCTGAAGGACTTCAGTATCCCCGTGGACAGCTGGGAACTTGCCGCTTCCGACAGATCTCAGTGGCGCCGCTTAGTCCATCAGGGCGCAGGTATTGCTGAGAAACGCAGAACAGCCCTGGCCGTCAGCAGGCGAGAGACACGCAAGGCAAGGAAAGCAGATCCATCCACACAACCGCCACCTGGTCTTCAGTGCAACGTCTGCGGCCGGTGCTTCCGTGCAAGGATCGGACTGATAAGCCACGCCCGGACCCACAAGGGCGACTGAACTGAACTACACTCCTGAAGTCAAGGTCCTCATCGACTCCCGATGGACGAACATCATCATCATTTGCAATACTTAAAAAATACAGTTTCAATCAGCGACATGTTGTATTTTCTATAATTCTAACGTTTTTCATCTAACTCTATTTAGACCTTACCCGGGTCCTTTTGGCATTTGGGGGCCTGGGGGGGGGGGGGAGGGGGGGTAATTCGCCCGTCTCACCTCGTAATATGAAAACGGCTTGGTGTACGATCACCAAATGTGTAGGGAATATAGAACTCAATGTGTTAGATATTAAAAATTAGTGATTTTTGTAAAATTTGCCTTTCAGAAACATGCTGCCATGGAACACGAAACATTATAAACTTACTCTGTTTTCTTTAATAACCTGTTGCCAACAATATTCTAGGAAAAGTCACCAAGTTTGGTTGTTCTAGCACAAGCCGTTTGGGAGCTATCCGACGTCAAAGTTGGCGCAGGCACCCCCCCCCCTCAGCCTGGATAAGGTTAACACATTATTCAAAAAGATTTGCAGACAGCTGTAAGCAAATATTGGTCAGTATTTCTTTGGATTCCCTGTCCGTATTTAGTGCAATAAATAGCATCGGGGTCAAAGTGGACTCCACAGTGAAGATGAACTATTCTAGTAACATGGAGGCTAGATTTGATCTGTTGGACCAGTATTAGAAGTGTTAAACCCACCTCCATAACTCCGCAGCTTTATCGCTGCCTCCGTCGTATATGACCAGAAAATCATTCCCCTTCTCAAGGTACACATTGGAGTGAAACGTGAGAAGTATCCTATTTTCTGCTGGAACGGTGATTAGCCACTCGCAGATTTCGTTGTTGCCGTAGTTACTGGGGTAGTTTGGTGACGTCATAGGACCTCCTGAGGGTGCAGTAAAGCTGCCGCCGCATCTATTGCCACTTGTCAGTGTCACTAAAGAATGGGGACTCTCGTTATTTTGGAAAGATTGAGAGATGTTGTTGTGCTAAAGTAAGATTAACCGTATCTTAGCAATGGAGGGTATTGTAGTGTTTCCTCATTACCTTCGCCAGGAAGGTTATATTTTCGGGTATGGCATGCTGTTCTGTCTCTATATGTAGATTAGCAGCATATAACTAAAAAAAAATTCTGTGTATTGATTTTAATATTATTTGGTATTTGAGTATGCAAATGAGGACCTCATTTACATGATTAATGAGAAAACATGAACATGTTGACGGATCATCATGTTTTTGGTATGTAGATAGCCTAAGTGAAGACTTACACAGTTGGATACGTATTATGCAAATTGACAGCAAATTTGCACAATATATGAGAAAAGTTTACGAATCCACTGCATTCCATGATAAGAATTTCAAACTTGTCACATATGTAACTGAGAAAGAGAGAAATGTTTATACATGTTAATTATGCAAATGATGACTTCATTTGCATAGTTAAAGAGAAAATATTAACGTGTTGACGAATATGATTCGAATCGTCGTAATTTTTGATAGCCTAATTGTAGCCAAAGTGATGCCATAAATAATGCAAATCATCAGTTAATTTGCATAATCAATTAGGAAAGTTTCTAAATCCAGAGCAGTGCATGATAGGACCTTTAAACTTGTCATATATATAACTGAGAAAGAGATAAATGTCAATTGACACTTGGCCAAGCCACCTATCATCATTTACCATTTGGCCAGGCCAGAGTCTGGTAGAGACTACATGATTTTGACAAAGCATTATGAAACTTGCGCTGGAAAGTATCGCAATAGTGTACATAATTTCATTGTCATCTTGTCAAGAAGTTTATGTTTTTGGTAGCGTTTGTGGGTTTGTGGGGAACACACGTTCATGCAGTCGTTTGCTCTTGGGGCAGGTACTCTTTAGTAATACATGAATAAGACCTTAATGTCTTTAATAAAGGCATGATTGTTTGGCGAAGGTATGTGTTCTTGGAACTCTAGTGAATCACTAATTATGTACATGTGACCCTGATTTGCATAGTTTAGGTCTAATTATGTTCACCTGTATTTAGTTTCCTATCGCCATCATTTACCACTATCGAATTTAACAATGAATTTTGCAAATGAGGTATTCATTTTCATAATTGATAACAATATAGGCTTTTATTGCCTCAATAACTCATAGTAACTAAAAACTTCTTATACTTCATCACAGAATTATTTCATCAGGTTACTAAAATACTTGATCATAATTTCTTTATGCACAACTATGAATTTTATTAAGAGCAAACGTTTCAAAGATCATCTGTCATCTTCGTCAGGGCTATACTGACTGATTTACAGTTCACTGTGGGACCGCGTAGCACAGTGTCACTTTGTTCGCCTCGTGACCGACAGGTTGCGGGTTCGAATCCAGCTGCCGTGTTACCGATCTTGTGCCCTTGGGAAAGGCATTTAACACGGCTTTCCTCACTATACTCAGGTGAAAATGAGTACCTAGCTTCGGCTAGGGCTGTCCCTCGGATAGGACGTTAAATGGAGGTCCCGTGTATGGGGAGAGTCACACCCTATGCACGTTAAAGAACCCTCACACGTGCGATGGTGCGGTGTGAGATGGAGCAAACCCTTCTGTCTGGAGTTGGTGGTTCACTTCAAATCACCCGGTTGGAGGCCTGGCGAACCTCCATACCGTATCAGCCACACGGTGATTTACATCATTCACCCGGACGGTAGATCTAGCGCATTCCCGTCTTGTAATTAGCCAGCGAAAGGGTATGTCACCCCGTAAGGGGCGGTATAACCCCGTCGTGTATAAACATGTGCGAACACGTGTGAACATGTGCGATCACGTCGACCGATGATGATAATGACAGTGCACTGGAGCTAGGTGTTACAGGTTCACAGTGCACTGGAGCTAGATGATGAAGTCCCAAACGTGTATTGTTACATATAAATTTAGATAATGTTTTTTTTCATTACATTGTTACATTATATATATTTTACAGTATCATACAGTATTATACTATTGACAGTCCAGACAGCATTAAATTCACCCATGAAGCAAAACAGAATGGCACAATGCCATTCCTTGGTACTTTGTTGGTAACAAAGGAAGACTGCACAGTGAATTTGTTAATTAACAGAAAGAAAACTCACACTGATTAATACTTAAAATTTAACCCTCACCACCCCATCCACAAGGAGTTAGGAGTAATCCGAACAGTGATGGACAGATGCAATAAAGTAGTCACAGAGGAAACAGGCGGACAGCAGGAGATACAACACATCAAACTGGCCCTTGCCCGATGTGACTATCCAGACTGGACTTTTAAGAAAGTTAAGCATCGTATAAACAAAACAAAAGACAAGACAAGAAGAAACAAGAGGTCAAGTTCAAAAAAAAGGTGCCACTTCTCTATATAAATGGAGTCACAGAACCACTTCTTCAAGAAGCACAACATAGCCACATCATTCAGACCTAAAACTACCCTAAGAAGCCTAAAATACATCCGAAAGACAAACTTAAAGACGTGGTGAAAACAGGCCGTATATACAAGGTATGTTGCATGACTTTCAGCAAGGTATACATAGGGGAGACAGGAAGAACATTTGGATTCAAACTAGAATAACATTAAGAACAGAAAATTGTTCAATCATTGTTGCTTAACAATATTTACGTATGTTTACATTTAGGAGTGCAATGACCAAAAAGTATTGTTGATCAACAGTTTTATTTAATTTATTTTATTTTATTTTTTATTTCTCTTATTTTTGTTTGTCTGTTTTCCTTGTATATACATATACAGAACAACACATTTGGAACCGCATTATTTAACTATTGTTACCTGACATCATCTAGAATGCGACAATACTTAACGTTTGGGATCGACTGTATCACCTAGTTCTAGTGCACTGTGAACCTAGTGCACTGTAAACTAGTCAGTATAGCATGACGAAGATGACAGATGGTCATCAAATCGTAGGCTCTTAATGAAATCCATGGTTGTGCATAGAGAACTTTTTGATTCTTATATTTTAAATGAGAAGGAATCCACATCTTACCATCTTCTTGAGCGTGTGTCGGCAGGTGGGTAAGGATCAATGTTCCACCAAGCAGCAATGTCCCAAACCTCAACAGAGCTTCAGCCGACTTCATTATGCTTTCTCTCGTTAGGCTCTCTGGAAAGGCATTGTCATCAAAATTATATTCATATACATGAGAAATTGGACCATATTCTGCAGACTTTAGTTGGACAATAATTTGTCTTTGGTAGAATCGACAGTAATTACGGTCGAGCACAGGTCTAGCCAGACAGACAGGCACATAAACACAAAGTCACAAACGCAGAGTAATTACCTATAAAAATATCCATGGTGGTTATATTTACCTCCATGAAAAATGGAGGTACAGTTTTTGGCATATGTTTTCGTATGTTTATGTAGCTTGTGATGTGAGGAATGATTTTGGGCCCCCTATCAGCTTGCTCTGGAACTGCAGTGTCATCTTTGTCAAAATCTTCCAAGGAGCATAGCGGAACATAGGAACTACGGATTCCCATGATATTTAGTATGCACGTATCTTTGGTGGAGGAGAAGTTCAAATTATACAAATTTGGACTCAATATGCATACCTAATGAGAAAAATCTATATTTACAGTGTTTTGCATTATAGGACTCACATGCACGTAACATCTGTAGTTTGACATCTGACAGGCACAATAATAGCAGATACCAATTATGCAAATAAGTCCCTAAATTGCATTATTAACGTGAATGTTCTACTTCTTCTAAGTAAGTGGAGTAAATGATTGGATATTTATCTGTATAAGTTAGTTAAAGGTGTACATAACCAAACATAAATTCAACTTATTTGCATAAACATAATATTTATGGAGGTATCAAGTCTCCAAACTCTTGTAACGTATAGTTTTTGGTTTGCCTGTGTGTCTGTCTGGCGGTGTTTCCATATTTTTGTGGTTAGCATAACTTTAGAACATCTGGATTGATTGCAATGACATATGGAAGCTGGGTATCTTTTTGGAAAACGAAGTTCAACTTTTGGCCCCTGGTGTGTGACCTTGGTACTGCAGCAAAAAAAATGTATCTTCGACCTGGATATGCTATGGTCTTGATTTTTTCTTGGGGGGGGGGGGTAGATAGCTTGAGACTTTTTTAAAAATGGTGTAAGTTTTGCCCCCTAGCAGCTTGCTCTGCAACTACAGGGGCGTTTTTCTAAAATATCTAAACAGATAAATTGCAAATTTGCATGATACTTCATATGCAGGTAGTTTGGACAGAGACGTACACAATGACATGTAAACTAGGACTTTATTTGCATGATTGATGAGGGAAATCTAGTGTTTCTATTAAAGGATTCCATTACACGTTACGTTAATGTTGATAATTAATGGAGGTTAAAACATTAAATGATACCAATAATTTAAATTAGAGTCTAATGTATAGATTTTGTTACTGTGCAGGTCATTTGCATAAATTTTGAGCAATGTCAACATGAAATTGTTTTGAATGACACGACTTCTACACATACAATAATGGGGGCCGTCCTAAGATGGTTCCCGTCCTAAGATGGCACGGAGTTTTGGCTGGTCTTATTATCCAAAAGTACACCGTGTTTGTTACCATTGACTATGCTGATTACAAAGGTAAATAACCAAAGTACATGCACACAGCTGTCATTTGCATTCAAAATATACTTTAACATATCTACTTCATGTTTTTTAAAGGAATTATAACAGCAAGGTTGGCAGTGCTGAATCACTGCGGTCACCAGTCTCTGTGTATTAGCGGCTCGTGTCGCAAACTATACCAACTCTACCAAGCAGTCACACTACTGCTATACACATAAGAAATAAAGCTCCATAGAACACTATGAATAGGGGACCTCAAATGTTTGTTAAGTAGCAAGTAAACCATACGGAAGCGGCATAAACATCGCCACCATTGTATTCCCAAGGGAGTGTGGCCGTGAAGATGGCAGACTAAAGAACGCTCCAAAGATTTATTTGACTGTAACAAATGATTCGTGCTTTCTCTGAAGATAAAACTTAATAGAGAGATGTAGATGTTATTTTAAGATAATTCATAGAGAGATGTAGATGATCTTTAAAGATAATTTGACAGAGTAGCACAAATTTGGAAGGTTACACGAAATTGTCACACAGTGTTTGTCGCTTGTAACACGCAGCGCGAAAGGCTCATGAACCACATCAATGCATTTCTTATTCAAGTATGTTGTTCAAATCTATGTGTCAAAAATTCAGTCATCAATATTTGACCACTCTCAAACAACTAGCGATGTACATGCAGCGCCATAAGTTTGAGCGCATGAAAAAGCGTGCCGTGTTAGGGCATCTCCCGTTATATGATGCAGCTTTCGAACAAAGTCTTCTTCGTTTCAGAAACTTCTTTTAATTCTTCCGTAGACGTTTCGGCGACTATCTGTCGTCTTCATCAGTACAGAATAAAACAAAATATTATCGGTGCGATGAGAACTAGACAGGGTCAGTGCAATCCGAACTTAACCTATCGTATTGTGACGTAATTACTTGACAAGGAATTGTAAGCAGGTCCCTAGCAAGCTAGGCCCGCTTATAGTTATGATAGCCGCCTTCTCATATGTTTTCTTATTTCCGCCCCTGTTTTCCAATGTATTTCTTTACTTCGGCCCAACACTGCGAGAGTGCTATCTCAAGTGACCGATTAGTGATATCTTCCCCCGCGATAAGGCAACACGCAGATGGCTAGAGCTGGGCGGGCTAACGTCTTCTAAACGATTCATTGGCAGATAAAGACTCTGCTGGTTTGAGGACCTGCGGAGGGAAAGCCTGTTTATTTGAAGCTTCACTGCTACTATTTCCAGGCTTTGGCTCTAGTCAGATGTTCGGTAGAAAGGGAAATAATAATTAGTTATGGTACGTTAACAGGTCGTTGACTGCACAACCCGTGGGTAGGAAGTTGATATCTCTATTAAAGACAGAATGGGGTCATACAGAACAAGTCCTAAGACTAGGGACAGACATGTGTTAAAAGTTGCCCATTCTTACAAAGTTGTATGGAAACTAGGAAGAGATATAATACTACGTAAATGTTATAATTATAATTACAGTAATCACTGGATGTGTGCTCTACTGTTCCTACCAAATGTTATCTTTTGACAAGGATACCAGCTACCTTGAAGACTTCCTCTGATGGTCTCCAGTGATTGACAGGAAAGGCTGTGTAAATCTAGTCCCAGGCCAACAGTAACCCCAACCAAAGCAGGGGTCACATCCAATTAAGAGATAGATACTCGAGACGACCAGACGTCAACACAGTCTAGCCAGAAGCCACCATACAACAAAATAGACTTGTAAAGCGGTAAACAAACCAATACTAGATCGCCATTGTGTTGTAGGCTGACATGTACGAGACAACCATCTCTCATCATCATCATCTCATTGTCTTCCCTCGGTGCACGACAACCGGTGGCCGGCCTCGTCCGCAACCATCGTTTACAGAATGTTCTCAAACGTGATACGTTGATCGTCCTTGCCACTTTGTGACGAAGTGGCAAGGATGCTGTCCCAAACATGGCAAAGTTTCTACCCCTTCGTCTCTATTCATAACTGCTGTAGACTTTCATATCCAGATGGCTTTCTTGACCCAACGTGTGCATTTGTTGTCCTTTCAGTCAATGGCCTTTGCCCCCTCCCAATCTATAACACAGTTATTTCTTGCAATGTGGTCTGTCACCGTTGACTTGTTCTCCTCTTTCTCTGCTTCTTTCTTCTGCGCTCTAGTGTACTTTCTTCCTTCAACATTTGTTGCCTCCTTTCTGTGTTATCATAATCTAGTACCAATTGATTCCAAGATGGCGCTTCTCCGGTCCGCCACGGCATGACTTAGGCTCCTCTTTCGGCGCCTAAATTTGTTTTAAAAAAGTCTAAAAGGTCATTTGACATGTTAAAGAAGATACCTGGGCCTCTTTGGGATAGCGTTCACCAGTTTTAAGCCAGTAGAGAAGGGTTCCTGAGTCAGACGTTCGTCGAGGGTTGTGCCCCCCTCCCCCCACGAGGCTGCTGAGCTGAAAGCCAAAGGCATACCGAACGCAGGCGTACAACACTCAGCGGGCCCCTGGTTTTGGGGCCCTTGCCAGTAGGTACCCTAATACAAGCCGCTAGCTTGGGTACTGGTTCTACCGGAACAAATTATACCCTTGTTTTCTATTTTATCTCGGTTTTGAGACCCAGCGCTGAGGAAACCAAGTGGTACGTGCTGTCGCCTTCGCCATTTTCTTTCCTCTACAGTTTGGCGAACCAGGCGAACTGTCTCCAAGGTGGGAAAGTCTCATCGAAGCGACGACAGCATCGTAAGCAGAGACGACTAGTGCACCGGTTAGGAGGGGCTGGAGACAGCAGGGAACGGCGCGGCTTCGAGGACAAGGTTGCGGGACGCGGCTGAGGGACAACTCCGACAAGAAGCAGGGCGTACGCAGAGCAGAAGGAAGAGCGTCAGTTTTGCTGGTCGGGACTTGGTACTTCACCAGTCAACTATTACTGTGAGACTGTTCCGATTTTTATGAAACACTTGAACTTAAAGATTTGCTGAAATATTCACACGAGTACAATAGCACTGAAACAAGATTCAACGATGGGTTTCTATCAGAATGGTTTTAGTAAGGAGGTCGCCCTAGCCCTATTGTCCAGAATGAAGGTGTCAGAGCTCAGGGTAGAACTGTCAAGAAGACAACTAGACAAGGGAAAAGTAAAAGGTGAACTTATAGATGCACTAAGAAAGCAAATGGAGAAGGAATATGATGAATGGGAAGTGGAGAAAGAAAAATGGCAAAAGAAACAAGAAGAAGGGGAAAAGAAAGAAGAAATAGTACATAGACAGATGATGGATAGACTACGGAGACTAAGAGACAGTAGCAGTAGCAATGATGAAGTACAAGCTAACTCTACCTTAGATCAGACAAGTCACATATGTAGCAATGTAGGCTGTCAGGAAGAAAGTGCAGTAGACGTTGAAGGTGAAGAGTTAGAAAGAAGGGTAGCCTGCAGACCACTAGAATCTACATATGATGACGTGTTGTGCAATAGTAAACGTGCTGTATGTTCAGATCAAGTAAAGGAACATTCAGTAGATATTGCAAGTAACAGGCTTAATGATGTACATCTTAGTAAGGGAAGATACCTGTAGTTTACCCGGAGAGAATATAAAGGTAAGGACTACAGTAGTGCAGGAAACTCCTCTGAGACCTGACGGAAAGACCCTGTTGATAGGTGACTCAAACGTGCGACGATTACAGAGTTACTTCAACGCAGACACAGAAGGATACAAGACAGATTTTTTTATTTATTTCAATAAACATTACAAAGACATACAAAGGACAAGTGCCACAACTTGGATGGATATAGACAGAGAAGGACCTTTCATCTTACATGTTGTATGTTCGGAATTTTAGTTGTAAAAGGAAATGTCGAATACTGGGTTTGATGTCATTAACAAAGCAGATGTATAGGCTATATTTAGCTATCATTATACAAAACTCAAGGTATGCTGGTTCTATTACACAATATATTATCGTATTCTTGCTTAAACGTATATCTTGCTTTGTCACGCTTTTCCACCAATATCTAAATTGTTGCCAAAATTCTATAGTATATCTACAATGAATAAACAAATGTTCTATGGTATGCTTTTCATCGCAATTGTTACAACTGTCTTTCTCTACCAGGTTTACCTTACTTAACCAACTGTTAGTCGGCAAGAAATGGTGTACAATCTTATATTGAAAGTATTGCAGTTTAGTTTCTTTGGTAGTTGTGAATATAACACTATAAGCTTTTTTAACATTATCTTCACCGATGTCATTAACAATATTGATCTCTCTACTTGGGGGTACAAATTTCTTTTCTATATATTTGTTTACACGTTGCTGTATGAGGATGTATGAATTCAGTATACATGATGATTTCGCAACGATCACATTTTCTTTTATTTCTTGTAATACTTTTCCATTTCCGTGGTATGGCTACTTTAAGGCAGTTGTATTTCAATATTTGATACGAGTCCATATCCAAACCATACAGATTGTGTAAATCTTTATTAGTAATAAATGTTCCATCGTCATACAGCAAGTCATTCAGATAAATAATGCCGGCATCAATCCAGAGTTTGTAACATAATGTAGCATCCTCTACTATAATAAATCTATTATTCCATAGTACCTGTGAACAAATTTGTCTGTGTGTCTCTGGTTCGTAATTAGTTACTTCCTCCCATGCAGTTAGAACATCTTTATAAAACATTGACAGGTGAGAAGTGTCTAACAACTTTGTAGAATAATTACACTGGAATATGAGGAAACCTCCCCATTTTTTAAACAAGTATTCTTTTTCCTTACGAGTATCTGTTACGATTCTTTTTACCCACATCGCCTTTAAGGCTCTATTCATTAAAGTAAAATCCATCATTTTCAATCCGCCCTGGCATTTCTCGCCAATCAAAGTTTTCATTTTTACTTTTGGTGGTTTCTCTCGCCATATGTATCTGAAAATATAGTCATTTACTTGTTTTAAGAAATGGGGAGGAGCGTGCAAGATTGAGCATATGTATATTAACTTTGAGATACCAATAGTCTTTACAATCAAAATCCGTCCTATTAAAGTTAGGTTTCTCTGTTTCCATATATTACAAGCCTTCACCATTTTCGTATAATTGTTTTCAAAGTCTTCTTTGTAACACTTATCTCGGTCGGATCCGAAGTGAGCGCCAAGAGCCTTGATGGGGCACTCAGGCCACTTAACTGGTAACGGATGATCCTCTCTATTACTATTATTTCCTACCCAAAGGGCCTCCGTTTTTTTTTATTTAATTCGAGGCCGCTACATCTTTTAAATACATTTAATGTGTCTAACAGATTTTGTGCAGATGTTGTATCTGCGAGCAATGACGTTATATCGTCAGCGTACATTGATAGTTTATGTGTTGTATTGTGTATTTCAATACCTCTAATGTTCGTATCAGCCCTGACTGTTGCAGCTAGCATTTCTATCCCAATGATAAATAAGGTAGGGGACAAAGGGTCTCCCTGTCTTACTCCCCTCTGCACTGTGAACCATGTTGAAGTATAGCCATTATTTATAACGCAACTTTGTATATCATTGTATAATAACGTAATCCATCTAATAAAGTCGTCTCCAATATTTACTGTCTTAAGTGCTTTAATAATGAAGGCTATTTCAATACTATCAAATGCTTTTTTAAAGTCTAGGAACATTAGCAATCCTGGTTTATTGTTTTCTTCACACTCTTCTATACTGTCCCAAATACGTCTGATGTTTTCCCCAATATACCGGCCTTTGATGAAACCTGTTTGATCTTCGTGTATAATATGAGGAAGTAATGGTTCTAACCGCAATGTCAATGCCTTACTAAGAATTTTGTAGTCCACGTTGAGTAGGCTTATAGGGCGCCAATCATCTAGCGTGGTCCCATCTAAACCTTTCTTGGGAAGTAATCTTATTATTCCCCTTCTTAAAGAAGAAGGTAAGAGATTTGTTTTATATGCATGGTCAATGGCGTCTACAAAGTATTTCTTTAACATATCCCAAAATTTTACATAGAACTCCACTGTAATATTAATGCCGTCACAACCGGGAGCTTTATTTTTATTTTTAGCTAATGATTGTAGGGCTTTTTTCAGTTCGGTTTCTTTGATCTCTCCCTCACATTTATCTTTTTCATGGTCATTTAGCTTCTTTATCTCTGGGTTTTTAAAGAAGAATTTAAATTCATTTTTCTCAGGGTTACAATTGTTTGAAGTATAAAGCTTTTTGTAATAGCTAGCTTCTTCCATTAGAATCCTATTGGGATCAGTAGTCATAGTTCCATCTTCCAGAGTTAATGAAGAAATGACCTTCTCCTGGTACCTTCTTTTTTCTAAGTTAAAAAAGTACTTTGTGCTCTTTTCTCCATACTCATACCAGTTACTTCTAATTATTGCACCTTTCGCTTTGTAGTTCTGTAAGTTATCTAACTGTTCCCTTAACTCAAAGATTAGCGATTGTTTCTCGGTATCGTTTGATTCATCATTTTCGCTTATCAAGTTATTCAATTCTTCTTCTAATTCACTCTCTTTATTCCTACGTTCACGTGCTTTTTTCTTAGAGTACTTAATACTGAAAGATCTGATTTCCATTTTAGTCATTTCCCATCTTAGACCCGGATCTTCAATATCATCTAGTGTGTCTTTCGGTAGACGGTCGTTCAACAGACTATTCATTTCATTTACAAAATTTTGGTCCAGTAGTAGCGAATTGTTAAATCTCCAAAACCCTGGTCCCCTTTTTTTATAATTGCTAGACGTAATTGACAATGACACTGCCATATGATCTGGCACCGGTGCAACTTTAATGTTACATTCACTAAGTTGTAGCATATTACAAGGTATAAACCAATAGTCCAATCTGCATTTTATGTTCTTATTCTGCCATGTATACTGTCTATTGTTTGGGTTTTTGTATCTCCAAACATCACTTAAGTTAAAGGTATTAAGTATAGATTTCAGTCCCTTAATTGCTCCATCCTTAAAAGCTATAGGTCTCCCCCCTATCTTATCTAACTCTGTGAGGGAAAGATTGCAATCTCCACCCATAATTATTGTCCCGTCAGCTTGTTGCTGTATTAGTGCCTGTATTTTACTAAAAAAAGTCACTTGCTCTGATACTTTGTTAGGTGAGTATATGTTTATCAAACTTATGTCAGTACCATTTAAGCTACAATTAGTAATGATGTATCTACCATCCTTGTCTGTCAATATATCTTTGAAATAAATATCAGCTTTTGGACTACATAATATCATCACACCTTTGCCATGTGCTGTTCCGTGGCTGAAGAGAATTTCCCCATCCCAATCTGAGGTCCATTGTTTTTCGCTTTCTTTTGTTGAGAATGTCTCTTGTAAAAAGGCGATGTCTATTTTCTTGTTACGCAGCCACCTGAATATTTTCATTCTCTTCACTGTATCATTTATTCCTCTTACGTTTAAGGACATAAGGGTTATTTTAAAGCTCATCATACCTTATGTTTTGTCCCATTTCTAAATAGGCTACATACATAAATATTTGACATCATAATTATAATTACAGTATTTTCTTCCCGAACATAGTATACCTTGTTGTGGCATGGTCCAAAGGAAACAAACATAGATCGTTAACATCACATTCACATAAACACATACAAGCAAAGTTCTAAATCCAGTTCTTGTTATTAACGCCTTATATAGGGGCGCCTTGCCTCGGGGCCATCATAAAGATTGTCATCAATGAATAGTTGATCCACGCTCAGAACTGCCAGTTTCGGCGGATGAGAGTTGCGCGCCGCCCGCATAACTGGAAGCAGTTTTTTCCTCACCTCCCTGATCTGGCGGGGGAAATCTTCAGAGATTCCAAACGCAGTGCCTTTCAAGCTTTTCGCGGACACCCTAACTCTTTCTCTGTCTTTGTACCACACAAATTTGGCAATGATAGGGCGAGGCTTTGCATTCTCTCCAATGTTGACCCTTCCTAGGCGGTGAACGCGCTGAAACTTCATCTTTTTTACTGTCTCTTCTGGAATCTTACAGTTATGGATTAGCATTTGAGATACAAGACAGATAGCCAGCTAGTAATCTCTGCATTCTCAGGTGCAAAAATTGAAACTATGGTGTCTAAGCTATCCATTCTGCTATCCGTAGGGACTGAGACAAACCAAGTAATTATACATGCTGGAACAAACAACCTCGGAACAGACTCGATAGAAGTAATTATGGATAAATATAAAAATGTCCATGAGGAAGTGAAGAGATGTCAACCAGAATGTCAGGTAGTATTTGCAAGCCTGCTTCCCAGACTAGATAGCAAAGAGAAGAATGACAAGGCTATGCAAGTGAACTGGGATCTACAGCAACTTGTCAGCCAGCTACATGGTGCCAGGTATATAGACTGCACAGACCGGTTCATGGTAGAAGGTCTGGTAGATGCTAGCCTATTCAACACTGATGGTTTACATGTCAATAAAGAAGGCACTGAAATTTGGGCTTCATTCATGTTAGATAAGATAGGCATACAAACTCACAATACTGTACCATATGGAGCTGATGATATCCACTCCAGAGAAAACAGGCATTCTGGGCAGAAATGTCAGGTATGTGGGGTACGAGGTCACAGTGTGAGAGTATGCAGGCATAGACCACAATGTTTTACATGTGGACAATATGGCCACAAGTCTAAGTACTGTGATCTAATCTGAATCTCTGGCAATGAGGAAAATGCCCCAAGTCACCATGTTGTAAGAACTACCCTAACTATCATGTCATGTAATGTTAATGGCCTACTATCTAAACTAGATGACTGTGACTTCAAAAAATTTTTAAAACAGTATGATGTATTTGGTCTACAGGATACATGGGCTCAAGACAAAGACAAGGACGACATTACCCTAGAAGGATACACAGTATTTACTAGCAACAGAGTTAAAAAGAAAAAGGCAAAAAGAAACTCGAGAGGACTAGCTATGTTTATAAGAGATGAATTTAACAAAGGAGTGAAACAGCTGCCAAGTCTGTCTAAAAATATAATCTGGTGTTTATGCGACAAAGACTTCTTTAGATGGCAAGCAAGTTTGCTAATTGGTCTGGTTTATGTGACTCTCCTGCACACGACACAGAGGATATTTTTCAAATAATTGAATCTAAATTATCCCAGTACTCTTCAGAGATAGAAAATTGTGATCATATGTTAATGGGAGACTTTAATGCTAGAACCGGCTCCCTGTCTGACTATGTGTTTGGGGATATAGAGGATGATGAATTTGTCCCCCTCCCACAGGGATACATGGCAGACTCCGTGCCTCCCCAAAGGACTTCACAGGACAAACAAATCAATGGATTTGGTTATAATCTAGTAAACGTATGTAAGACTACAAACTTAAGAATTGTTAATGGCAGATTGTTTGAAGATAAAAATGTTGGTAGTTTTACATGTATTCGTGAAAACATTCACAACAAAGACGGGTTACCAGGAAGAAGTGTGGTAGATTATATATTAGTAAAAGATAACATTTTAACCTCAATTAAAGACTTCTCAGTATTATACAGAGTGGAGTCAGACCACATGCCCCTGCTATGTAAGCTTCCTATCAATAACACTTTAGTACATAACAATCACAATACCCAGAATAAAGGTTCAGTAAGGTATAAATGGAATGGGGATAGGGTTGGAGAGTTCAAAAACAGACTACAAGGACAAAAGGTACAAGGGCTACTACGGGAATTAGTTACAGATATTCAGGATAATGAAATAGATATGGCTGTAGAAAAAATAGGTCAAGCACTAGAAGCAGTAGCATCTCACATGGGACAAAACTCAAGTAGAAGAGAGGACACAGCAAGGAACAACCAAGATGAATGGTATGGGCAGGATTGTAAACAAGCAAAACAAACTTGGAATAAGAGCCTTCATAGATTCAGGAGATCTCAATCTAAAAAGTGATTGGAGAAAGTTTAGACAGGCTAGAATGGAGTATAAGGCCGTAGTAAGGGCATCACACAGATCACATACTGCACATATGAGAACACAGCTAAAGATTTCAAAAAGGGATCCTAGGAAATTTTGGAAATAAGTTAAAGGAAAGAAAATAAATAACATTGGAAATATTAGTGTTCATGATTTTGTTAATTATTTTGAAGAACTTTTCAATAAGTCAGAAGAGAGTAATACCAATGATATGAGTGAAAATTTAGAGCACTTGCTTTGTGATACTGATGTTGACAGTCTAGATAAAGAAATATCTGAGGATGAAATTTTAGACAGTGTCAAGAATCTCAAAGCAGGCAAAGCACCTGGCATGGACAACCTATTACCATACTTTTTTCAGGAGAGTATTTCAATCTTGTTACCATACCTAAAAATGTTATTCAATAAATGTTTTATGCTTGGTGTCATCCCTAAACAATGGACAGTAGGTGTTATTCAACCATTATTCAAATCAGGAAACAAAGATGATGTGGGGAAGTATAGAAGTATTACCCTCTTATCAGTATTTGGCAAATTGTTTCTTGCAATCCTGGGAAATAGATTGAATAATTGGGGTCAGGCTGAAGAAAAACTAGTAGAATCACAGATGGGGTTTAGGAAGGGTTATGGAGTTTTAGATAATTTGTTCTGTCTAAATGCTATGGTGCATAAATATTTATCAAGACCAGGTGGACGATTCTATTGCGCCTTTGTAGATTTTTCCAAGGCCTTCGATGGTGTTAATAGAGGGTATCTGTGGATGAAATTAATAAACGGGGGAGTAAGTAGTAAAATGGTTAAAGTAGTCCAATCACTTTATGACGAAGTAAAATCCTGTGTCAGACTGAAGAGTGAGATGAGTGAGGTATTTACATGTAATAGAGGGGTAAGGCAGGGGTGTATACTATCCCCTTTCCTATTTGCCTTCTTTATAAGTGACTTAGATGATTATTTGTCACAAAGAGGTTGTAGAGGTATACAAGTAGATGATGTTGAAAATTTAAGTTAAATGTTCGCGGATGATCTAGCCTTGTGTGCCGACTCAATAGTAGGTCTACAAAGGGTCCTGAATGCACTAAACAAAAATTGTGAAAAATGGCAGATGACAGTAAATTTAGTTAAGACTAAAGTGATAGTTTTTCGGAATGGAGGAAAGTTAAGGCGGTCTGAGAGATGGTTCTAAGGTGGAAAGAAAGTTGAAGTTGTAAGCACATACAAGTACGTAGGTATAACCCATCTCCACTAGGGGGAAATTGGTATAGGGGCTCAGGACACTCTT
>NC_049989.1:1502483-1515997 GCF_000003815.2 Branchiostoma floridae
ATGAAGTCGCCTTACGATGTATGGGTGTGAAATTTTGGGGTTCCATCCGTATAAACAACTAGAAATAGTACACAATAAATTTTGTAAGTATTATCTAGGAGTTATTAAAAAATAGACATAATGCTTCAAATACAGCAGTCAGAGGAGAATTAGGGAGACATCCTCTTTATATACAAAGACAAATTAGAATTATTAAATTTTGGGTCAAAGTGTTAGAGATGAATGAGAACAGATATACAAGGAAATGCTACAAATTACTGTACGAGCTTGACCAGGTGGACAGGAAGTCCTGGTTAAGCCATGTAAAGCAGCTGCTGTTTTCTCATGGTTTGCAAGAAGCATGGTATGGTTAAGGGGTAAGTAATAAGGAAGTATTTTTTGATGTCTTTAAAAAAAGGTCCAAACTACAGGCAACTCAAAGATGGAACTATGAAATTGAAAACACTAATAGGCTAGACACATATTGCTTAATCAAAGACAGATTTAAGACAGAAAAGTATCTGAGTGTTATTAATATTTTTAATCACAGAAAAGTACTAGCACAGCTGAGATGCGCAGCCCATGGGCTAAGCATAGAAACAGGTAGGCATACTAATGTAGACAGGCAAAATAGATTATGTCCTTTATGTGAGGAAGTTATCATTGAAAACGAATATCACTTTGTAATGGAATGCCCATTTTTAAACAGTTTGAGAATACAGCACCTGCCAAAATACTACGCCACACGACCGGACCCACACAAGTTCAAGGAATTAATGCCTGGTCCCACTATAAGTTTGATAACACAGCTTGGGAAGTTTATTTACAAGGCCTTCACTTAAGATACAACCATATCAATGACCAACAACCCTTTCTGTCGTCCTTGTCTACTTAACCTTTGTCCTCCATATGTTTTTGATTTATTTTGTGTCGATGAGCAATTACTTTCATTTGACGTAACTAATTGAGAGGACTAATCCTAATTGTATGGTTTTTGTTTCTTCTGTATTCATTGAGTAATTGTTGTATGTTCATGTCCTTGTCAGGTTTTATGATTTCACTTTTGTTCATGAAGTTGTACATTAATATAACTATGATTTTGGTTCTGCCCTTATATTGACCATATTTCATTTTAATTTGTGTACAATTGGTCCCTTTGTTTTATTGATTTCATTTGTAACTTGTGTCTAATTATTTATGATTTCAATTGTTCTGTTGAGTATATGTTTATACCTATGTTGTGTTGCTATGGCCCATTGGTGGCAGAGAGCAAATAAAGAAGACCAAAAGTTCTTCCTGTCTCCCCAATATATACTTTGCTACAACTTTTACATGGAATTTTATACACACAATCTGTTTTTACAGCGTCCTCTAATTTGTCTTTGGGATGGACTAAAATTCTTCTCAAAGTAGTTTTGGGTTTTACTGCTGTAGTGATCATGTGCCGTCGGAATATCCTCTCTAGTGGCTCTGTAACTCCTTTTATATATGGGAGTGTCACCATGCCTCTGGACGTTTATTCTTCTTTCTTTTTCTCTTTAGCTTTTGTCCCATTGTCTGTTGTGCGACTCGTTTGAAGGTCCACTCAGGGTACCCACATCTAGTCAATGCCTGCTTTACATGTTCTATTCCTTGCTGCCTGACTTCCTCTTCCCGGGTCATCCGGGGTCATTGCACCAAAACGAGGCTAGGTAGTCTATATTGCATTATGCTATAGTATAGGTAGGCCATCTTCAGTGGTAGTTTTGTCCCTCTAACTTGAAAAAATGTGCCTGCCATGTGTAGAAAATATTGTTTTGAACATTTTTAATTCAATTTTGGCAATTTTCCGTCATTTTTCACAGGTTTTGGTGGGTGAGTTGATAGTACGGTTGCACTACGCAAGTTTTTTTAAACCTTCCATTCCGTTTCGTACAAATTGTTTTTCTTCAATTCTTGCTGTTTCTATACCTCTTGGGTATGCTCTATGAGAATCTGGATGATACCACTCTGTCATCCTTGGGCAACCCGCACAATATGCGAATTGATGTGGCCATTAACGAAAATATTGTTTTTGTCAATATCTTAGTAGTTACACATGGTTTCAAAATAAGTTAGGTGTCTATCCCCATGTATTGAGGGATAAAGGATCAAATTAAGCCACTTCAGTAAAGATCACACCAATATTTTGTGCTGAATAGGCATACAAAATGCAAATTAAGACAGTCATTACGAAAACATTGTTTTCGTCAATATCTAAGTAACTGCACATGGTAACAGAAACATTTGGGCGACAATCCTCATGTTTTAAGGGGTATAGAACCTGATGTCCACGTTCAAGGTTAACCCTATTCAGACCGGGCTTTTTTGGTCATCCCTGGACGGGGGGGGGGTGCTTTTGAGGCCCTCCACTTCTAAGTCCTATAACTCTAACACGACGTGCTGTAGGGCCACCAAATTTTTCGGACATGATATTGACATAATACCTGACAAGTGTGTGACGTTTGACGTTACGTTGACGTAATATGACGTAATTATGACGTCATCAATTTGATTATATCGGCCGGACCCATGAAAAAAGGGTATTCTCAGAAAACAAAGTTATACTTCAAAAATGTAACAACAAGTGCAGATAATAGAATAATAATGTTTATTACGACTTGTATTTCCAATAGCAACATCGATGACGTCAAAATGACGTCATGCACATCTAAGATACGAGTTAGGCTCCGCCATATCATATCCACCATTTTTTTAAACTCCTTTTTTTGCAACAAGTAATCACAAAGGGCAATGGAAATAGACTAAATTCATTCATTTAGATGGTTTTTGATGAAAAAATACCAGGTAGTTACAAATTTTAAGGGATGATTAGCTTGTTATTCTTGATCTGGCCATACGGTCCGCCATCTTGGATTTTGGGCTGATGACGTCATCAAATTAGCATTATTTATGCATATATAGTTTTAAAAGATATGCTAAATAATATAAGATTTTATTTATATAACAAAATAGCAGTAATATAGCAAATAAATGTGAAAAATACATTGTTGGATCCAAAAATAGTGATTTCTGGCAAAACTGCCTGTCAACACGAAAAAATGGAAAATTTGTCAAACTTCACAAAATTGTTGCCAACAATATTTTAGGAAAACTCACCAAATTTGATGGCTTTAGCGTAAGCCGTTCTGGCGTTATAGGACACCCCACCCCCACCCCCGTCTGAATAGGGTTAAGGTTTAAGAACCAGATTAAGCTATCTCGGTAAAGATCACACTTACATTCTGTGCTTGATAGGCAAACAATATGCAAATTAAAGTGATCATTGCAGAAAATATTGTTTTCATCACTATCTTGAAAAATACACATGGTAACAAAATAACGTGGGTGTCTTATCCCATGTAAAGAATCGGGTTAAGCAATCTCAGTAAATACCATACCAATATTTTGTGCTGAATAGGCATACAATATGCAAAAAGAGGCAGCCATTGCTTAAAAAGTTTTCTTTCAATATCTCAGTAACTACACAATAGATAACAAAACAATTTTGCGTCAATCCCCGTGTTTTGAGGGGTGAAGAATCAGACTTAGCCATGTGCGTATTGATCACACCAATATTTCATTAAAAATTGTCAATACATTCTAACGACGGATTTCCATCACTTAGGCATGCAGATAGCTTAGGCAAAGATGTCTATAATAATATACATGTTATGCAAATGTTGACTTAATTTGGATAGTTTATAAGGAAATAAACTTATGTCCATAGCTGGACGTCAGTAAATGTAATACATGCAATTTATGATAGATAGGAGCATAGACAGCTACTAAATATGCACATGATGAACTTACTTGTATAATCTATGCAAAATGGCAAAACTGCTTAATAATAAATGTTGGAAATTGTATACTTGGGACATATGTAAGTTAGTACATGAACATTACCATGCACAATTTATGTAAATTCCCAAGTCATTTGCATAAAATCACCTTCCGATAAAGTGATATGCTGATATTACCGCAAATACTAATCTATATGCTTTATCCTGATACTGATTTAATTCGTCTGTAATAATTTTTAAGAGCTGTACTATTGCAATGATTCATGAAATTCGATTTTAACTACTTTAATGATTGATGTAATGACATGTCGTAATTCAGCCTTGTGGCTGCTATGTTACTGTCAGTTTTGTTTTCGAAATAAACCAGTCATATCATATAAAATCTACAAAAGCTCTAAATATGGATGTATGAGATCGCCGAACTCCAGTTCACACTGTAACCCATTTTGGAACTAGAAAGGCCGACATTTGCTTGAGAGCAAGTACAGCATATTTCAGCCATCTCCCTCCCCATGCAACAATAGACTGTTCCAAAATCATCCGTTTGAAAGATCAGTTTTATTATTAAATGACGGTTTAACCCAAAAATGAACCCCCCCCCCCGTACAAGAATGGACTCCAGTGCACTTCATGTGAATTTGCACAATAGATCAGTCCAGAAATACTCCCACTGAAACATGGCCTTTTGAATGAGAAACCGAATCCAAAATTGAATTTAGCAAAAATGGTCCCCTGTCTATGAAAAGATATAATAGACCAGTCTGAAAACACTTTTAAGTTAAAAAATGGATTTTAAAAAAAGACCCCCATCCGGGCAAGAATGGACTCTTCCAGCACACCCCATGTAAAATTGCAAATTTGACCAGTCCAAAAATAACCCCACTGAAATACTTTGAAATAGTCACCAAAGTCCAAAAATGTATTTTTAAGAAATGTCTCCTGCATGCAAGAACCGACTCTTCTAGTACACCCCCATGTAACATTGCAAATTAGATCAGTCCAAATATAACCCCACTGAAAGACTTTGACATACTAGTAGCCACCAAAGTCCCAAATATGAATTTTAAAAAATCCCCCTTCGTTCAAGAATGGACTCTTCCAGTACACCCCATGTAAAATTGCAAAATAGACCAGTCCAAAAATACACCCACTGAAACACTTTACATAAGCCCCAGTCCAAAGATGAATTTAAAAAAATGAACCCCTCCGTGTAACAATGGAATCTTCCAGATAACACCGGGCTCGCTGATTGGCTGCCAAATCCTCCTCACGACATTGATTCGGGCTAAGCGATTAGTTACCTTTTTAATTAAGTTATATTGGCATACAGTTCTGCAAGTACTGGAAAGCCTAAAAATGGGGTCAACGACCTTGAGGTCGTTGAGGTCGTTGACCCTGTGGCCATCGGAAAATGACCAAAAAAATCCCCCCAATTCGTTTTGAAGTGGTTCATGCCAAAAATAATACATGGGTCATTTGAATGAATATCTAGAGCACCCCTGTACCAAAATTTAGGTCATTTGGCTGCAGAACCAGTGTACAGGAGCCCAAAGTGTCATTTTTTGGTCAATAAATGACCCAACAATCGCAAAATTACGCATTTTGTTGTACTGTATGCCAAAAATTGTTATTGAATTCATGTGCGCATTTGTGAGGTTTGTTTTCCTAGGAAGTGTTGTACCTGGTACCACAAATGATATAAAGAGAAGGATCTCTCTGGCCGCATCCGCATTTGGTAGGCTAAGAAAAACAGTATGGAACTGCAAGAGTTTCAGTAGATGTCTTAAAATGCGTCTCTTCCGAGCACTCATACTACCAATTGCCACTTATGCATGTGAAACTTGGACTCTAAAAAAGTCTGATGAGTCTCTCCTGTTGGCTTTCGAGATGAGATGCCTACGGGCGATCCTCAGTGTTTCACTTCGCCACCGAATTCCGAATGTGGAAATAAGAGCGAGACTGGGTATAGAAAACACCATTATCGATTCCATCAGACTCAGAAGACTAAGGTGGTTTGGTCACGTTGTGAGAAGACCTCCACACACACTTGTCAACAAAGCATACTATCAAGATTTCCAAAAGCCCAGGCCACGGGGGAGACCCCCGAAACGATGGAGAGACCAGATTGAAAAGGACATCGGACAAAGTATTAAGTTGGCGGAGAGGAGTGCGGCGAATCGTGCAGTCTGGAGAAATATCACGGAGGGAGCAAGGGGCCAGTCACTGGCCTAGGCACTTAGGCAGGTAGGCATTTGTGAGGTGCACTTCTATGCCAGATTCCAGCTCAAAAATAGCAAAATTATGCATTTTGCCGTACTAATTGCCAAAACTGTTATCAACCCCATGTGGGCATATGATCAAGGCACATTTGTACCAAATTGCAGGTTATTCTGATGTGATACCAGGGTACAATGGCCAAAATATACAGTTTCGGTCTAAAAATTGCCGAAAAACCTCAATAAAATCACTTTAAAGGCAAATATTAAAAAATAAAAAAACGCCTAAGAGTATTCGCCCACTCTACCCTTAAGCTTGTGCCAAATTTCAAGTCATTCGGTCAAAGAACGACGGAGATAACGTGTTTTGAAGGTTTGACAGGAGAAGAAAGAAAGAAGAAACATTACGAATACAATATATTTCACCATACCTGTGGTATGGCTGAAATATAATCATGCATTCTGTGATGTAACGTTGAAAGCGTAGATATTGCTTTCGTAAGAGTCTTACATTGTTAAAAATCAGTTACATGGGATGCGTCTAAAAAAGCAACCCCTGTCCCATAGGATAAACACGTAAAGCCTGTACAGGCTTAAAGTTTTCTTTTCAACCCTGGACTAGGTATCAAAATGCTGCGTTACATTTTATCATATAATGTACATTGATTTGACTTTGACGGTTTTAATTTTTCCAGAGTGGATTATATTCTATGTCTGTATGCTGGATGTAGGTCAAAAGCTCTGTGCCATGTACGTTTTCCGTTTTGATCAATGAAGCAAACATGTTTATTTCTTTTTTTTTTTACTATACAATTTCATTCGTGAATAAGGCACCTTGGCGCAGTGGCAGCATGTTCGGCTCGAGGCCGAGAGGTTGCGGGTTCGAATCCGGCTGCCGTGTCACCGATCTTGTGGCCTTGGGAAAGGCACTTTACACGACTTTCCTCACTTAACTCAGGTGTGTGTGTGGGGGGGGGGGGGAGTGGGGGAGGGCTTTCTGGCCGAGACAGGCTTTAGGGGCATGTGCGGGCATGACGCACTCGCCATGACATACGAGTCGGGGGTAAGAGGAACCTCTTACATCCTTGGTTGGAAGTCCTCCTAGGAGACGGATACTCCGAACAACAAAGCTGCATCTGCTGGAGCCGCCTAACACGTTGCATACAGTTGCCCCTGTGAAACTTAGTGCTCCAGTAGACGAGAGGTTGGAGAAGGAATTTCACACCCCTCCTTCACCATAAAAAGTCATGTGCAGGTCAGGAAAACAGAGTATAACAGAAATTGTCACCAACTGAATTATTCAGTGTTCGTCCCACGCTCACAAGACTGAGGAATGGCAAGAGGTCTCACGTACACCACATGCACATGTATGGGCGGGCTGGGCTGTTTTTATGGTACTTGTTAGGCTCAGTGTCTCTGCATCTCACACGAATATGAAATTTTTTTCTACACTATAGTACAAACCAATTACTTTCTTACTTCATACATAAGCAATGGAATGGAATACAAGGCAATCAAATATGGCATAATATACTTGTTCATACGGTATGTTCCCGCTGGTAGATCAAGCAGTAGCTACAGTACTGAAAGCACACACGATCAAACACACACACAGAAATACTCAAACACACACACACACACGAACGAACAAAAAGACAGCCGCACAAAGTTTAAAAGTGGTCATACTTCACTCTTCTGGGGTAAAGTAACATAACAGTTGCCTCTTTGCCTAAGTTTAAAACTGGTATTGTTGATACTCGTACGAAAGCTCAAGTAACACCAGTTGTTGCTCTAAAATGGTCCTGTAGTATTGACAATTGGTCTGAAATGGTCCTGTAGCTTTTTTTAAAGTCTACTGAAAACAACATTGAACATTTCTTCACAATTTAAAATATCCTTTTGTTTTAATTTAAAATAAAACATGAAGAGAAATAACTGTTCTATTTTAATTGAATCATTATTTAGTATATATTTATGGTGTTTGTCATCGGTGAAAAAGGAAGATGCGCAAGATCCGCTCAGTTTATTTTGTATCAGCATCACAATCGGTTTTCCGTAAACCCCTGTCATAATATCCACGATCTTCGGGCGTATCGATGGAAGGCCAGCCATATCTAAGATCGACAGAGGTTTCGCGTATTTTTCACTTGAAAATGAAAACCGTCCCTATCACATATACATGTAAGCCATACTTTGTACCTTGTAAAATTGTTGTGCAATAAAGTTATTATTATGAGCGAGGCTTGGCCAATTGCCGCAGAATCGTCGTACGATCGATTTTCGCGCAATGTGACAGGGGTATAATAGACAAAAACATCGACTGGTGTAGACAACAAAATACTGTACAATGGTATGGTAAATCCACTCGGTGAGCAAATCAGCTAACACTGCGGTGTAATCAAGTACCATGAGAGACAATGTTAAGAATTGTGGGGAATCAGAAACCTTTAAAAAGAAAAACTGTGAACAACCAACCGTGAACGAACTGCAGCCGCCACCTTCTTAGCGACACTCGGATACACAGTGTCCGATACAACTCCGAGACAACACCAGATGGTACGAACGCGTCACCCTACTAAATCATTTAGTATTTATCCGACAATCCGACATGCAGAGTTTGATACAAGTTTGGGACAACACCAGATGGTACGAACGCGTCACCTTACTAAATCATTTAGTATTTATCCGACACTCCGACATATAGAATTTGATACAAGTTTGGGACAACACCAGATGGTACGAACGCGTCACCCTACTAAATCATTTAGTATTTATCCGACACTCCGACATGTAGAGTTTGATACAAGTTCGGGATGATACCAGATGGTACGAATGCGTCACCCTACTGAATCATTTAGTGTTTGTACCACGTTCCAACCTGCAGAACCTAATACAAGTCCAGAATAACACCAGATGGTACGACTGCCTCACCCTTCTGACTTGTTTTGTGTTTTTCCAACATTTCAAACTCAGGGAGTAATGAGAAGACGTCTAGCTAATACCAAGTGTATGATTCTTACCTTCGCAAAGAAAGCTTTTTTGGAGACGCTTAGCTTATGGTTGGGTTCATTTATTTCTTACTTCATGGACATCATAAGCTGTGGATTGAACTTTATGACATTTAGGGAGTGTTAAAGTGTCAGTGAAACGAAGGTCAAAATCGGTGTTGGAACGACAAGGAATCCGTAGCATATCCGATCGTCAGTCACTGCTATCTGGAACCTACTGTAGTTGAAATACTAAGATGATAGGGGAAATCATTAAGGACAAAGTGAAAACTAACACAATCTTAACAGTGCACATAATTTCTTAAGGTAAACGATGGCCCACATTACTGTAAAGTCACTGCTTCGCACCTCTTCGCACCTCTTCACTGTTTACTTGTCAATGTTCTACTTGCACTGCCTGTAAACAAAAGCATACGTGGTACAAAGTGTCCCTCTAACAAAAATACTCTATTGGCAATGCTCGCAAACAAAAGTATATGTAACAGAAACTGTTCCTCTGACACACCTGAAATGCGTTTGGAATGCAATTAGCACCAGGTGCGTCGGGCATGCGGGCGGTAGACGTTGTGTGCGTCCGGAATACGCCCAACATACGTACCCCATACGAATCTATTCGCAGTACAGAAAATTCTGTTGCGCATTTCAGATGCAATCATACGCATCTCATGCGAAATGAAAACGCTGAAGTCGTAATTCAAACGCCAGATGGGCTCGACGTACAATTTGATCTATGGCAAAAAATTTCCAAATGTTTGGCGTTCGGCCGCGTATCAAATTGACAAAATTTCATGCGGAAATCATGCGCACTTGAAAATATACGCAGGTGTGACCCCACCTTTATATATTGTTTTATGGCAAAGCCTGACGTTTGTAATAAGGTCAAAATTCGGGTGAATATGTGTTTGCCCGCGAGAACCTTACGGAATAAAACATTGAAATTGACATCGTTCGTTGCGAAAGTGGTAACGTCCGCTCTCAAAGACTTCTCAGCTTTCAGCTTTTACGCTGGGCAATCCTTAACTCACTGACGGTGGAGGTTTGGTACCGATCTAAGAACTTCGGAGGATTACATACAGTGTCTTATACTGAGGAACTTCACCGTAAAGAAGGTTCTTCTCAATCTTAACACAGATAATACAATACAATACAATACAGTACAATACAATACAATACAAGCTTCACCTTTAACGACTAGATCGGCGTCATGTGTGGCGTAACTGGTAGAGCTTTCGACACGGTATCTATAAGTCCCGAGTTCGATCCCCGCCGTTGTGCCCTTGGGACATCCACTTTATACGACTTTCCTTACTTCACCCTGGTGTAAAAATGGGTACCTGGCTTAGATCGGGAGGTAAAAGAAAAGACTACCTGAACCATCTGTCTGTACTGTGTAAGTGACAATTTTGATATAAATTACTAAATCGAGTGCAGTGCCACATTGTCCTCGTCTGTCCAAAAGCAAATAGAAGAAAAAAAGACTCCCCGTTTTTATGAAAGTAAAGACTGCCACAGAAACAGGGGACAAAAATGAAGACTTGTGCCATTTGACGTCATTTGGACAAACTTTATATACAACACGTTATGCTGATTATCCTTAAGTAGTTCAGCGCATATTTTCTTAACTTAATTTGCATATTTCAAATCATAGAACCACGATGTTCCACCCGGACCATAGAATACCATACCTAACACACTAAATCAGGAGACACCAAGCTTTCATTCTATGATACAGGACTAATTGTGTACAGGGTGGGCTACCACACTAGCGTTATTTTCCATGTTTCTAATTCTTGACTATTTTGTCTCATAGAAGATCAACATGAGGACGCCATTTGGTGTCAACGACTTTAATTTCAAATTGTTTCAATTTATTTTGAGTTGCCAGTTGATTATGCTGAAACAGTTGGTGTCTTGAAATGTAACAGAGGTCAGTACTTAAACATTTCTTTCTTTACGCGATATTAGCAGTTGCATCGAATGCGTAACGACTTACGCCAAGTAAATGTGGTGATAGACATTTGTTACTTTGATCCTGATCTTTTATGGTGGGCTTCCACTGAATTAGTTGACATCACACGACATGTGTCAGTGCAGACGGACTGTATAGCAGTGATTGCAGATAATATTTCAAATGGACACAAAAGCGCTACGAAAATAGCCCTTTACACAGTTCCACTCTAAACTTTTGATGTTGGTCGACGTTTCGAAAGAACTAAACGTAAATCACGTCCAAGAGCATATTGTGGCATGCCAACAAGAAATATGTGTTGCAACGATGCATCTGTTCATTCTAAGATGTTGAAATTCACTAGCCTGGATACCATCCGGATAGTAGTATAATAAATGTCAGAGCTAGAAGCGTCTGTATATAGCATATAATGAACTCCGGAGCGAACTACTTTCCGGGTGGTACCCAGGCTAGAAATTGACTACACTTTAGGTTAATTTTGGCAATAATATCGGTTTCAGTTGAAACCCTCCGTGTCAAAGAGGAAGTGTGAAAGTTCACGGGTCAGACATAAGCCCTGTCTACATCGCCCGAGTCCAAATCCAGTGGTCGGAGGGAACTCTCCGGCACCAACGTTAGCACATCTACAGATGTTAAGGAGTAGTAGGGCAGGTTTAGCGTCTTGCAGGCTCTCACGACGTCTCCCCTGTAGATAATGGGTTCCCTGTCCATGTACGAGCGGCGGTAGTCACGCACAGTCATGAAACAGTGTTCCCTCAAGTCTGCAATAGTAACACACAGTAACGTTACCACAGGTCTGTAGTACCAGGCAGTAACTGTTACCACAAGTCTCTAATAACACACAGTAACGTTACTGCATGTGTGTAATAAAAACAGTAACATTACAACAGTCTGTTGTAACACACAGTAACGTTACCACAAGTCTGTAGTTACACACAGTAACGTTACCACAGGTCTGTGATAACACACTGTTACATTACAACAGTCTGTTGTAATAGACGATAACGTTTTAACAGTCTGCTGTAATAACACAGTAAGGGTTTTAACAGTCTGCAGTAACACAGTAACGTTATATCAGTCTGTAGTAACACAGTAACGTTATTATGATAACAGTCTGTAGTAACACACGGTAACGTTGAAACAGGTCTGTAATAGCACACAGTAATGTTACCACATGTCTGTAATACACACAGTAACGTTGCCACAGGTCTGTAGTAACACACAGTGACGTTACCACAGGTCTGTAGTAACACACAGTAACGTTACCACAGGTCTGTAGTAACACACAGTAACGTTACCACAGGTCTGCAGTAACACACAGTAACGTTACCACAGGTCTGCAGTAACACACAGTAACGTTACCACAGGTCTGCAGTAACACACAGTAACGTTACCAAAGTCTGTAGTGACACACGGAAACGTTACAAAAATCTGAAGTAACACACAATAATGTTACATTAGTCTGTAGTAACACACAGAAACGTTAAACAGTGTATAGTAACACACAGTAACGTTACAGCAGTCTGTAGTACAGTTTTATAACAGTCTGTAGTAACACACATTAACGTTATAACAGTCTGTAGTAACACATGTACACAGTGACGAAATAACAGTCTACAGAAACACATAGTAACGTTACGACGGGTCTGTAATAACACACGGTTTTGTACTGCATATCTGTAATAACACACAGTAATGTTATAAAAGTCTGTAGTAACACACAGTAACGTTATAACAGACTGTAGTAACACACAGTAACGTTGCATCAGTCTGTAGTAACACGGAAACGTTATAACAGTCTGTAGTAACGAGGACAACTGGACAAACCAACGTCGGATGTTCATATCTAGAAATAACATATTGTGTCCATACCACTCATGGACTTGATAACCATGTTTGGTGAAATCTGCTCGTCCAAAGGTTGGGGAAGATCTGCGTAAAGTTTATCTGTGTCCAACAACAGGGGGAGAGAATCTGCCGCCCCAGCCGAGACTGCTGCAGTAGTGTCTGTCTGTCCCTGAGAACCGCAACCTTCAGTCACGTCCTGTAAGGCATACCACTTGGTCATAATCATCGTACGATCGTCGTACGATCTAGCATAGGTACCATCCGGGTAGTAGTTCGCTCCTATGTTCGCTTTAGCAGAGAATCGACTGTATATAGTGTATAATGAATGTCAGCACGAGAAGTGACTGTATATAGTAAATAATAAACGCCGTATGTAGTGAACTACTTTCCGGATGGCACCCAGGCTAGGTACGATGGCACAATAAGGACATTCTTTTGGACAGTCGTACTTATATAAATGTTGCTGACTTGGTACCAAAAAGTCTTTCTTAGATATCTATCCTTTCCTTGTCGGTGGTTAGTCCTGTTATAACCCCCCCCCCCCCCTAACATTAAGCGAAAATCGATCGGACGACGAGTCTGCGAGGTCTGAATTACGAAGAGGCAGAGTTCCCCCCTTCGCGCCAGGGTCATGCCTCCTCGTAATTTAGAGCTCGCAGACTCGTCGTCCGAT
>NC_049989.1:1516097-1530950 GCF_000003815.2 Branchiostoma floridae
CAAAAGAGTACGCATAACATATAGACGTCAAGTTTAAAAAAAATAATGATCCCATAGCCCCGCCCACCTCCGTCCCTGTCGTCAAAACGTAGAAAAGCTAAACAATGCAGACAAACTTAATCCCATGATTAAAGTATTTTAGACGTAAATGTTTACTTTCCAAAAAGACAATCAAAACGTTTTGTATAATACATTAAGTAAAATAACGTCTGACTTGACAAGTTGAAAAACATTCATTAAAAAAAATGCTTTGGAATATTGGGCAACTTTGGAACCAGTATTGCTTTGACTCAGCCTACCTCCTCGTGAAAAGGAGCGCCATCTTCCATCGCCAGAGGAGACCGCCTGTGGGACTCGTGCGGGTCGGAGCTGTGCCGGCTTCTTGTGATCATTCTCCCCTCGAAAGACGCGCAGGACTCCGCCTGGATCAGCTCCAGCTGCCGGTGGGACCTGGAGGCTGTCACCGGCTTCGGGCTGCCACGTTCTGAACTGTCGCTTCCTATCTCTTCCTCGTCCAACTGATACAAAAATCAGCGATGCAATTGTGATTTATCGCTTTGAACGTCCTTTTTATTTATCTTTACATTATATTTTCTTTCGTAAAGTATTAAAAACAATTATAGAAAAGCTTTTTGTTATACAAATGTTTGTCTACAAATAAAATTGAAGTACACACTAACCTTTTCTTGAGTGTCGGGGACAATGTCGTCTGTTGACCTGTGCTGAAGTTTTGGTGACTGGGGAGCACTATCCGGCATCTTTGTTTGAAGACGACTCCGATGAGACCCTTGATCAGTTTCTACTGGTACAGCGATGTTTCCACCTTCCATGTCTGTAGTCTCATTGGACTCTTGGCCAGGTTTTACAGGTACGGTGTTGTTTCCATCCCCCATGTCTGCAGTATGGTGAGACCCGTGATCAGTTTCCACTGGTACAGCGTTGATTCCGTCCCCCATGTCTGCAGTATGGTGAGACACTTGATCAGTTTCCACTGGTACAGCGTTGATTCCGTCCCCCATGTCTGCAGTATGGTTAGACACTTGATCAGTTTCCACTGGTACAGCGTTGATTCCGTCCCCCATGTCTGCAGTATGGTGAGACCCGTGATCAGTTTCCACTGGTACAGCGTTGATTCCGTCCCCCATGTCTGCAGTATGGTGAGACACTTGATCAGTTTCCACTGGTACAGCGTTGATTCCGTCCCCCATGTCTGCAGTATGGTTAGACACTTGATCAGTTTCCACTGGTACAGCGTTGATTCCGTCCCCCATGTCTGCAGTATGGTGAGACACTTGATCAGTTTCCACTGGTACAGCGTTGATTCCGTCCCCCATGTCTGCAGTATGGTGAGACACTTGATCAGTTTCCACTGGTACAGCGTTGATTCCGTCCCCCATGTCTGCAGTGTGGTTAGACACTTGATCAGTTTCCAATGGCACAGCGTTGTTTCCGTCCCCCATGTCTGCAGTCTGGTGAGACACTTGATCAGTTTCTACAGATACAGAGTTGAATCCGTTCCCTTTGTCTGCAGTCTGGTGAGAGTCTTGATCAGTTTCCACTGGTACAGCGTTGATTCCGTCCCCCATGTCTGCAGTGTGGTTAGACACTTGATCAGTTTCCAATGGCACAGCGTTGTTTCCGTCCCCCATGTCTGCAGTCTGGTGAGACACTTGATCAGTTTCTACAGATACAGAGTTGAATCCGTTCCCTTTGTCTGCAGTCTGGTGAGAGTCTTGATCAGTTTCCACTGGTACAGTGTTGATTCCGTCCCCCATGTCTACAGTGTGGTGAGACTCTTGATCAGTTTCCACTTGTACAGCGTCAATTCCGTCCCCCATGATTCCGTCTCCCATGTCTGAAGTCTGGTAAGACTCTTGATCAGTTTCTACAGATACAGAGTTGATTCCGTCTCCAATATCTGCAGTCTGGTGAGACACTTGATCAGTTTTCACTGGTACATCGTTGTTTTCGTCCCCCATGTTTGCAATATGGTGAGACTCGTGATCAGTTTCTACCTCTACAGCGTTGATTCTGTTCCCCATTTTTGCAGTCCGATCGTCCACTGGTATTACGTTTAATTGTTCTTTCAGACGACTTTCATGAGAATGGTTTCCTGTAATTTTACCGGACACATGCAATGGTACTGCATATATCGTATCGTCAAAGTCCTCTTTTGAACAAGCGTCGCTCTGCGAGAGCTGGGGCGTCATGTCTATATTGTTACCTTCCATGGATTGGGACTCACAGACTTTACTCTGAGAAGGAAAGGCATCTGTGTCTACATTTTGTATGTACATGCTACTAGAGCTGTACTTTACCTCTTTTACATCTTTGAACTCATCCTCATCACCTTTATCAAAGTCCGCCCCGAATCCTACATTGGCTTCTTCCCTAGACGTGTTTTCCCTGACACATTTGCTGTTGTGGTCATCTGTCTTTACAGCTTGGCCGGTCTTACCGGTGGTCACTACAACATCGTCGTCCTGAGAGTCGTCGTCTTCTGTGATCAATGGTATCGTCTCCATGAAAGCATCATAACGTACAGCAACCGGTGGGTAGACAAGCGAGTCTGACAAGTCTTCATCTTTCAAATTTTGCTCTTCCAAGGCTCTTGGTATCAGAGAAGACTTGGCATTATCGTTAACATTTTCGTCAAGCATGGTGCTGTCTTTGACAATTTTGGATAAGAGGGTCAGTGTCCCGGACGCCTTAGATCTTTCGGTCTCGCCACTGTCTTCTCCTCCGCCTGCATGCACGAGGCTACCAAGTCGCTTTTTCTTCACAGAAGCAAGGATGGAGCTAACCTCCTCGTAGAAGGCCTGGGACTCTTCTGCACCCGCTGGTAACATCTCTTTCCAGTCCGACTGAACATCTTGGATCATCTCGATACCATCCTCATCTGGTGAGCCCCCGGACTGGTTACCCTCCAGAAGCGCCTCCAGCTCTTGTTCTAATTTGAACTCATCTACCAACGTCTCCACGGCCAGACGAAGTCTTTTGATACGATCTTCTTCATTGTTAGCTGAAATAGTTTCAACGTCTTTGGTTCCATTGGCTTTGGTATCGTTTTCAACGGGCGTTCCTAATTGGAAAAAGGAAACATCCTCTTTGTTATCCTCATCATCGCAGCTTTTCTGATTTCTTTTCTCTGATGAGTCGATCTTTCCATCCTCTAGCACACGTGGATGAAGTGAGAGAGTGGGGTAACGCTCTCGACTCGTGGAGGACGATTTACGAACTGTACTGGTGCAGGCTGAGACATCAGGTCGGGGCGAAAGGGGAGCATGGTGGGAAGATCTAGATGTTGTCATTTTTGCTGAAGGAGAGGAGACGTTATCCTCGGTAACAGCGAGTTCAACGGATGGAGTCACGGAAAGCCGGACCTGACCGGGAGAGATCCTGCCCCTGCTGGTAGGGGCTGGTGGGCGGCGTTGAATGGGCGATAACAAGGCATCTGCTGAAACCCCACTCGGTAGAAGATGACTTTCTGAAACATCACTGTGGGAGATCTCACACTCTGATGGTTCAGTATACATGGTTGCATCGTGGTCACTTTTATTTTGATAAGTAACATTGACAAAAGTGGACTTATCACAAAAGTTTTCATCGATCGTCTTCTTTACCTCTTGGTTTGTATGAAGCTCCTGGTCTCCGGACTCCTCGATCTCCGATACTTCGCCATCGTCGCCCAGGTTTCTGGCATTCAGTGGTTTACTTTTTCTGAGCTGGTTTGCTGCAGAAGACATAGCTTCCTGCACAATAGACAAGGCGAAGGCTTCTAGTGATGTGCAGGTGTGTGTTGCCTTCTCTATCCCACCCACAGACTCATAGACGGTTGTACTGATTCGTTCATCATCTGTAGCTATTGCAACTGTTTTCTCTTGCGTGTAATTTACAAGAGAAATTGTACCTGAGTCCACCTGAACATATTTGTTAGGATGATGCACCGCGTCCTTTTCCACCTTGCCTACGTCTACTGTTTCTTCAAGAGATATATGTGGCTCTATTTGCAGTTGTGTGTTGTGTTCACCCTCGTAAGTTGCCTTTGATGAACACTTTAGATGTTTATAGTTGACAGGTGACTTCTCGTGTTTGTTGGCTCCTAGCGTGTCATGTGTAACATTCCCAAAGTGTCCCGGAGAAGCCTTGTTAAAGTTACTGTCACCAGACTCGGACGAAGGTATACTTGTAGATCCGATGGATTCCAATTGACCTACACATGGTAACTCCGAAACATGGGCGGAGACTGATCGGATGGGACCTTCGTGGCTGCCCGATGCGGCACCGCTACACCGCGGGAAGTCATGGTCTACACGCGATGCAGACGCGCTATCTGCACTCTTCCGCTTACTGTCTGACTCTGTGTCCATTCCTATGGTTGTTATTGCCTACGGTTAAATAGACACAAATTGTCATTTCACATCTGTAATTTGATGGAGCAAAATAAATGATTATCGAAATTGACCTTACTTTTCCAAACCTCCACATGTCTGCCAAATATCGTGTAAAACTATCAGCAACGTCTGGAGTTATGCGTTCCGCAAACACACTCGCCCCGCTGCAGTACCGACGGAAAATTCCAGGTCAAACATTTTCAAACTGGACGCTCCTTTTAGCAACTGCTACTCAAATATAATGAAAATCCATTCAAAGCCTCTCAAAGTACTACGATTGACCTACATTTACACCAAGACAACAGCTGATCAACCGAAAACATACCCTTCGTTTTTTTCTCTTCAGGCTACCAACTTCAATTTGCTGAAGACTTTTGTAGCCTATATAGGCAAGTCGTGTAAAGTGCCTTTCCCAAGGGCACAAGATCGGTGACACGGCGGGGTTCGAACGTGCTGCTGATTGCGCCACGCGGTCCCACTAAGATTTGACGTCATAACAGTTTCAATCTAACCTCTGAGTGACGAAAATAAACAAAAACAGAATCCAAGTAGTGATGCAAACTTTCTTGCAGACCTCCTGTATTTCACATTCCACATGCAGGCAAACATACCTATCCCTGGTGCTAAAAACCATCCACACACAGGTAAATACAGCTGTCTCTGGTGCTGAACACGATCCACACTGGTAAACACACCAATCCCGTGAGCTGAACACCATCCACACACAGGCAAACACACCTGTCCCTGGTGTTGAACACCATCCACACACAAGCAAACATACCTGTCCCTGGTGCTGAACACCATCCACACACAGGCAAACACACCTGTCCCTTGGTGCTGAACACCATCCACACACAGGTAAACACACCAATCCCTTGAGCTGAACACCATCCACACACAGGCAAACACACCTGTCCCTTGGTTCTGAACACCATCCACACACAGGCAAACATACCTGTCCCTTGTGCTGAACACCATCCACACACAGGCAAACACATCTGTACCTTGGTGCTGAACACCATCCACACACAGGCAAACATACCCGTCCCTTGTGCTGAACACCATCCACACACAGGCAAACACGCCTGTCCCTTGGTGCTGAACACCATCCACACACAGGCAAACACACCTGTCCATTGGTGCTGAACACTATCCACACACAGGAAAACACATCTGTCCCTTGGTGCTGAACACCATCCACACACAGGCAAACATACCCGTACCTTGTGCTGAACACCATCCACCCACAGGCAAACACACCTGTCCATTGGTGCTGAACACCATCCACACACAGGCAAACACACCTGTCCATTGGTGCTGAACACCATCCACACACAGGCAAACATACCTGCCCTTGGTGCTGAACACCATCCACACACAGGAAAACACACCTGTCCCTTGGTGCTGAACACCATCCATTAACGAGCAACCTCAACTCTCCATGAAACCTGAACACAATCCACATATGCAGGTAAACACATCTGTCCTGGGGCAGAACATCATATACACACAAGTAAACATCTCTATACTGAACAACAACAAGTGTGTACACCGTAAGTGCGTTTGTGTGTTATTACTTGTGTTTGTGTATGTATGTATGTAATGTGCGTTTGCTCGCGTGTAATTTCAGAAGTGTACATGTGCGTGACACAGTGCGTCAGTCCATCACGCTATATAACGTTATATGTGTACAAATGTAACGTATGTGGGAGGTTGAGATTGTATTTATGTTGTTGTTGTTGTTGTTTATGTCAGGAAGGTTGTTCCGTAGACCGCCTTCATCACCCCACCCATTCACGTCTTAATATAATAATGCCTCTTCGGAAGATTATCTACTTTAATAAGAAAATTCAAATTCAGCACTCAGATATTTAGGTCATAAAGACGAAACTTGTTCATATCTAAGGTCCTTACCTTTCAGATTTGTTGTTGTTGTTGTCGTTGATGTCCTTGTTTAACGTCTAATATTTCGCTAGACGTGAACTCTTGGTGCTGAGTGTCTCAGATTTCCAATGGACTGGAGTCTTTTCAACTCTTTCCGTCATAACAAGACAAACGTTACAAATCCGATCCATACGGAACATTCGAACGCATTGTCGAACGTCAGAAACCGTTACCACGAAGATCACGGGAACGGCATGCTTATGACGTCATGTTTGTTTACCTTTGATGCGTTCTATGTGTAGCCTGGGTACAATCCGGATAGTAGTTCGCTCCTATGTTCGCTTCGGCTTTCTTTTGGAAACACAGAGAAGCGACTGTATAATGACAATGACAATGAACGCCAGAGCGAACTTCTTTCCGGATGGTACCCAGGCTATTCTATGTAGGTGTAGGCGTGTTGCAAGCTATGTGTGACGTTATGTTGGCGTGTTGCTATGCTTCGCCTGCAATGCCAGTGTTGGGATTTTCTTAGTAAGTAGCTTGATGTTTTCAATTCAGTTATATCTTTTCCGACATTATCAATCCTTTTGTGTGCAAACTATAGGTGCTGAGTAAAATTTCAACGAGAAATATTGGCCGATTTATGGCATCAATTTTTGGCTGGAAAGTTTATTTCCTTGTTATAGCCAAATGTATAAACTGCTATGGGTTATCCTTATTGTTCTCTGGTTTTATTCATTGTGTTCCACATGTCCTTTCAGTATTATTGTTCTATATGTGTACCTTGCGCTTGGAAAATCAATAAAAAGAATCTAAAAACTACACTCATGGTTTCCATATTGGTGCCGCTTTTACAACAAATATCATTCAAGAAGTTTCATAACTTCTACAACTACATTCATGGCTACCTTACTAGTGTCACTTCTACAAGTACAATTATGAAGCTACAACACAACCTTTTCCCTATCTTGGTACTTTGTCGCCATGTTGACAATCGCTGCGGAATATATTTTTGCTGCGGGATCAGGCGAAAATCAAAAAGCACTGTAATGTCACCCATAACATTGACTTGCTGTGACATGAACTGACTGACTGAACATTGACTTGCTGTGGCATCAGCAATTATAGCACGCTCCATCACTTTAGTGCATTTTTAGTACATTGTGCACTTGGCGTAGTTGCTTAGAGACTAGGGGTCTATGCTTTTCAAATGAAATTTGTCATCTAGTCGACGAGGTGGTCACATTCTTTTTTTTGGATAATTTTTTCTACCATTTATCCCTTTACAATTGTACATTTTGTAATCAAATTGTTGCTTAATTACAATGTATTTTCACATATTCGTATCAGCCATCAAAAACTGATATGGCACGCTCGATCAGACATGGTGTCGAGCGGATAGTGATATGGCCAAAACTGTTCGAAAATGTTCCGAGAGTTAATGTGGTATCTCGCTGCACTTGGGGTACCGGTGCGGCACTGCGGGGTTCGTTCACTGAGGCACTGTTGCGTTATCTTTACCGACATTTCATCATTTAGACATTGAGTAATACGTAAAAGTATGACTTAGAAAACAACAAAATACACAAAACGTAAGAAAATCTTTATCTCTAAAATTCGTTGAGTAAGCTTCGAACCCCGCAGTGCCGCACCGGTGCCCCAAATGCAGTGAGATACTACCGTCAGAGAGACGGAAAATTTCAGCGTGGCAAGACAAAACTAAAACCCTCTCGCTCGTTGAGTAGGCCGAACTATCTCCTGTGTTTTCTGTCGAGGGCGAGTAAAATGTGGCGGATAAAATGCAGGCCAAGTCGGATTGTCCTTCTCTGTCGGTACTTTAACCTTTTCAATTTTCTTACAGCTGAACCAATCGTCGTGCTCCGTGCAGATCTCTTTCCGACGCCGTTCGAAGCAGGTCGGGTTGAAGTCGTGGAAGTACGTGAAGGCGACTGCATACGACACGGACGTGTTGACGGCGGCAAGACAGTCGTACAACTGCCGGTCACAGTCGCAGTGAGAGATGCGCCAAGGTCGCATGTTCTGGTAGTAGTCTGTTCTCTGGTAACCTGACAAACAAGGGAAAAAAATTACAGATACATCGGTATGTGGAAAATATGTTGATACATACAGATTACAAGTCGGTGTATTCCATAGCACCTTCCGTACCAGCACGCAGGCGATCCCACTGGCGGGAGTGTGTTTAGTATTTTTTTTAATTATATCATAGCTATAGCCGGGCCGTATTTATATGTTCAATATTGGTGTCCATAGTTCGTTTCGAACGATTCGAACTTTGCCGGGTTACTTTGTTCGAATTGACGAATAAAGGTGTTGACGCAATTTGCATTAATGTCATGTAATTTTTTTTTGCGATAAACTTGAGTTTCCTCGGGTTGACATGCTATGACTAACACGGTGTATTCCGTATCGCCCTCGGTCCCGGCCCTCGGCCTCCCGCAGGCCGGGTTACCCTCTTGCCGGGCGATCCTATCCGTGGACGAGCAATACTTCGGACGATACGGAATGCCCCGTGCTGTATTCTATATCTATCCCAGCATGTTTTAATTGCCTTGTAATTATAAGTATCTTAATTTCATTGCTGTGCAAGTGGCGGCGAGAATATAAATGTAGAGTACTTGCGTCCGCTGCTTCCTTGCTAATAAAGAAAACAAAATTGACGTTACCTTCCACAACATCGTCGCACTGCTTGTGCTGTTGACAACAACTGTCCGTCCCGTTGTTCTTCCCCAATGTAGAGTTTGGTGGTGCCGGGCCTGTTCCGCACCAGTTCGTGCCTGAAAACAAGCTCAAGATGCATCCTGTATCCTACACCTCATATGCATCTCAATATAGCGTTGTGTTTTAAGTCGGGTTCACACGTGCGTATACATTCAAGTCCGTATAGGGTCCGTATGGCATTATTAGCCCCCACAGATCGTTGAAAAATAGTAGAATTTGGGGGAATATAATATGCGAGAGGAGTTAGCTGTCCGACGAGTATAATTTGTGACAAGCTAACTTCTCTGACATGTTATCTGGCTGTATTTGTCCAATTTGTATTATTTTTCTAGCGACCTGTGGAGCCTGGTAGAGACTAATACTTCCATGCGGACCTCAAACGGACTTGAATATATACGAGCGTGTGAACCCACCTTTAGGTGCGCCTACTGGACCACACTTTGCGTACCTGTGTACCTAAAACTGACACAAAAAATTGAGTTGCGTATGATTTGCGTATGAAAAATGTCAATACGGACCCCATACGGATTTACAATATATACGGTCGTGTGACTTGTTAGGTTAGATGAACAGTAGTCCTACCAGGCCACGTGGATCGGAACCTTTCCCGTCTCATCCTCTCATGGTACAGCGGGGCGGTCGTCTCGTACTTGATCCTTTTCTGTGATGAACGACAAAATCGCCATTTGCTTTCCTGCGCACTGATTGGCTCATTCATAATGAGATTAAATAACCACCATATAAGGCGGTCAGCCGACTTACAGACCAGCGCAGTCAACGGAATCATCCGTGTAGCCTGGACTTGGCCATCCACAGAAAGGATGTTTGTGGTTGAATTGGGAAGGAATTAAATTAGTTTAACCCTATTCAGACCGGGCTTTTTTGGTCATCCCTGGACCGGGGGGGGCTTTTGAGGCCCTCCACTTCTAAGTCCTATAACTCTAAAACGACGTGCCGTAGGGCCACCAAATTTTTAGGACATAATTTTGACATAATATCTGACAAGTATGTGACGTTTGACGTTACGTTGACGTAAGATGACGTAATTATGACGTCATCAATTTGATTACATTGGCCAAACCCATGAAAAATGGGTATTCTCAGAAAACTTCAAGTTATGCTACAAAAATGTAACAACAAGTGCAGATAACAGAATAATAATGTTTATTACGACTTGCGTTGCCAATAGCAACATCAATGACGTCAAAATGACGTCATAAAATGACGTCATGCAGATCTAAGATACGAGTTGGGCTCCGCCATATTATATCCACCACCTTGAATTTTGAAAAATACTTTTTTTGCATCAAATAATCACAAAGGGCAATGGAAATAGACTAAATTCATTTATTTAGATGGTTTTTGATGAAAAAATACCAGGTAGTTACAAATTTTAAGGGATAATTAGCTTGTTATTATTGATCTGGCCATTCGGTCCGCCATCTTGGATTTTGGGCTGATGACGTCATCAAATTAGCATAATTTATGCATATATAATTATGAAAGATATGCTGAATAATATAAGATTTTATTTATGTAACAAAATCGCAGTAATATAGAAAATAAATGTGAAAAATACATAGTTAGAACCAAAAAAAGTGATTTTTGGCAAAACTGCCTGTCAACAAACGGTTGCCATGGCAACAAGAAAAAATGGAAAATTTGTCAAACTTCGTAAAATTGTTGCCAACAATATTTTAGGAAAACTCACCAAATTTGGTGGCTCTAGCGTAAGCCGTTCTGGCGTTATAGGACATCGAAGTTAGCGCGGGCCTCAAAAGCCCCCCCCCCGGTCTGAATAGGGTTAATAGTTTCAATAGATAATGAAAACTTCGGGTATGAAATGAAAACTTATGACATATAAAGACCGTCGCGCCTAGTGCCTTCACTAGTTTCTATATGGACACCCTGACCTCAGCATTGCATATCTCACCGGGATTCGACTAGATATAGGAGTTGAATCTATGGATTTACACACAAGAAAACGCGACTTAAGTTTACTCTTCGCAAGTCGACTTGAGTTCTTGATTACCTTTAATTTCTATTTTCACAGACTCCACCGAGTCAGACAGAGTGTACACCAAGTCGACTCAAAAACTCGTGCAATTCAGGACATTTTCTCAACGACGGCATAGTTGAAAAGGAACACACGTCATAAAACAAGTTGATGAGAGGTACGGGTCGCGTGGTGTAATTTCTGTTCGAATTGTTTTAGCCAGAACATACAGGTCCTTGGTTTGAATCTTGTCATACTATCGATATTGTGCCCTGACTTTCGTCACTCCACCCTGGTGCAGAGGGGGGATAATTGCATTGCATTGTGGGATACACCTTATCCCTCCTCTGACCCTGGTGTAATAAATGCGTACGTGACTTCGGTCGGGGAGGTAAAAGGCGGTAAAAAGTTGAGGGTTGGACTTTGTCTTCCCAAACTGTGCCCTAGCCTGGACACTGCTGATAGCAACCGCCCCAAAAGTCTGAGACTGCCCTTACCTTCTGCTAAGATCAGTTATCATCATGAGTGCAGTGTTACAGTATTTGTCTTGAAGGTTAAACAAATAAAAAGCAGGTTTTGAAGTAGGAGTAATCATGACTTAACTTACAGAGTCTCTTAAGAACTTTGCGCATTTGCGTTTGTAGCGGTCGTGGTCGGTGTCGTCCATGTGCTGGTCTATGATAGCGCCGGAGTAGGACTGTACTGCCTGTGGGGAGAGTGAAAGGAGAAGAAAGTGATCTCGACCAGTTTAGCCTAGTTCCAGTTGACAGAGAAGACATGTATAGTATTACCAGGGCTACATTTCCCTACAGGTTTCCGGGCGGGCTGTTTACGGAAACGAAATATGTGTATATCAATATATTTGCAAAGATTATACTATTAGATACTTTTGGTACATTTTTTGTTGTCTTTTATACCATACTTTTCGTTCCTTTAAACTGCCCAGCCGGGGCCTGGATTTCGGAAATGTGACTCTATGAAATATGTTCAGTCTTTACAGGTTCATTGTATGGGGAAGTTCTTCTGCTACCTCGACTCATTTCGACAAGAACCTAGATCAGTCCTTATACCCCCCTCACATTAGGCGAAAATCATTCGGACGACGAGTCTTCGTGCTCTAAATTACAAGGAGACATGACCCTGACGGGAAGGGGGGAACTCTGCCATTTCTTCGTCGGCAGCAGGGTCATGCCTCCCTGTAATTTAGAGCTCGCAGACTCGTCGTCCGATCGATTTTCGTCTAATGTGAGGGGGGTATTGGAATTGTAGCCGTTTCGAGCAGTGTGCATGTCGGGTGAGCGAGACAACCGGGATTCGAACCCACAACTTGTTGATCCAGAGGCATACGCGCATGCTGCTTCCAGCGGGGAAAGTACAGGAGAATCGTAGTCGGACGTATATATGTCTGGCACTGGAGTCGCTTAACATGAGTTTTTTTTTTAAAACTACAGTACTATGCCTTCAGACACGGGACTTCGGATAGAGTTTGAATCTTATTTACACGCTCGTCTGCAAGTGTTTAAAGCTAAAAAAATGTGTTTTGGGGGGCCCAAATGCACTATGCAATGCAATCATATGGGGAAACTTATTATGGATGGTTCTTTTTTTTTAATTTAAGGGGCGTTGACACCTGTGAGTATCATCACGGTCAAGTTGGTTGAATGTTGTTTTTTGACAAATGCAGGAAAAATAAATGTTTCTTACCTCCCGGAACAAATCCCGCACAGCTGTTTTAGCCGGAGCACCTAGGGTAACATTACAGTCCACGATGTCGTAGTTCTTGTCTAATAACAACTGAAAAAAATAGAGAAAGAAACTTGAGGTTATGAACATTTCTCTGTTAAAGATGGTCGTCATCATAATATTGTGTTTGGTTTGCTAATAGTGTTATACATGAACAGTGAGTTTGACTACTAGTATTCCGGTAGCCAAACACGCTCCTAGGCTGGCTTCACTCTTCTGGCAGCTTTTGTTACTATCTTAGGCTACCGTAGGATCTGCTTGGAGATTATGCGTCACCAAAAGTTAACCTCACAGCATGTCCGGTACAACGTCTGCTGCAGTACCATGGTCGTCAACCAGGTGGCACCAGGTCGTATATGGGACCGTCATCAGGTCAACAACACCGTACCAAATATCATCACATGTACAATGCATCCAAAATGTTCTTAAGATGGACACGCACACGCGTAAACACGCAAGATCAAGTTAAAACCATACACGTCCCTCTTTTTCCATGGAGGTTATAACAATGTCCCATCACGTTAACGGCTGTCAACTTTTTACGTTTATTAGCATATAAAGCACGCCCCAACACTTTCAGTGTATTCTCTGTCTACACCATGATGTTTCGAGACGATTAATTAGCGATTAGGAATTGGGATTTTGACACTGATTCGAAAACGTTGTGGTCACTTTTGTCCGATTTTTTTTTTTCATTATTCATCAAGACACAGTCGTACATTTTTTTTGATTTTTTTTAAATACGTCTTTGCCTCTTGGTAGCTCAAATTAAGTTAGGAAACGTTCGTATATGGTATTGACTAGGTTTTTTTTCTTGTATGGTCAGTCCAGATAAACATGACCTAAAAAAATCAGTAGGCCGGATGTTGGACTGATTCAGAAATGAACAGATAATATCGGCTAACGTTTGTAAACGTGTTTTGGAGCTTACAGGACCAAGAAAAGAACAATAGTGAAGAATAGAAGAGTTTATAGTCTTTCCCCCCAAGCTTCTGTGATCAAACTTGGTCTAAAACAGAGGCCTCTAGTATTGTTTACACGAAGACAGTATTTTAAAACGCCAATGGAGGTCGTATTCTCCTCCAAACAGAATCCATTTCTTTCAGGCGAAATTGACCATTGTTTTGAGTGTCGACCGTTCATACGTTTTTACATAAAGTCCAGGTCGGACCGTACCTGTACCTGAATTTTCTGTACCGGTACATACCCCTAGTATTGCCCATTCCGCGACATGGTGACAACCGTTTTAGAAAGGCGACGTCCGTTTACGAGACAGACACTCGCTTCTGCGCCGCTGAAAAAGAGTACTCACCTGCGTGACTCCCTGTCCATCTGTGACCAGTCTCCACGTGTACCCCTCCTGTGGAGCCTTTGTTATAAAGTGCAAGTTTTCATCTAATTTCGCCAAACAACAAGTAAACATCAGCATCAAAATCAGCCATTTAACTCTCTCAGACATGATGTGCTCAAATGTATAAGAGATCTTGTAGAAACGCTGTTAAATAATAGAAAATATGCTGAGAGAAAAATTGTTTTGCCGCCAGGGACTGCCTTAGTGAGAGTACTGAAATCAGCAAGACGGTAGCAGGTGTAGTGTGGTCCTCTTCCATTGGCTGACTTGAATTTGCGGTTAGCCAATGGGGTGCGTCCGTTGACGCCAGGCAGGAGGCCGTGCCTTGAACAAACATGATGGTTGGATAGCCTCTTTCGCAGACTTCTGGAAAGGTCGAATTCATCTTTTTGGGGGGAGCGCTGATTCGCGATTTTTTTTATGAAGGACTAAGTTTCCGTATGCTGCGAAATATGCTCCAAAACTACCCTTTCCGGCATAGAGAACTTTAGCCTTTGTTCAAAATCGCGAATCAGCCCCCCAAATTTTACATCCCCACTTCAAAAGACTGCGAAAGAGGCTATAGGCTAGAGCACAACAGCTGTTCCTGTCACATAGGCTACACGGGAGCATTAAAATAGCAACGGTTACCCATATCAACCATACATTCTTTAATAATTAACACAGTTACTGATAGACGTGTACTTTAAAGAATCAATTGACTTGCTCTCCTTTTATACAAATTTACATATACAACATAAATATCT
>NC_049989.1:1531050-1533820 GCF_000003815.2 Branchiostoma floridae
AAATAGAAAATGTTCAACAAGAAAGTTTATTGCGCGATGATTGCAAAAGTTAGCATTCAGTTTGATAAAAAAGCGCCCTTTTTTCGCCCTTTGTTATGGCCGTACGCACATACGAGCGATCGCGCTGACGTCACGGTTACGTCACGTGACGTCATGGTAGGCAAAAAGCTGCTGGTCGGCGAGGAGGGCGGGCTGAACCCTCCTCGCCCACCAGTTGCGCGCGGGAAACGCAAACATGCCGACCAGTTGTTGTGCGCTGAATTGTACTAACCGGAAGGATAAAGGCAGTAGAAAGAAGTTTTTTAGAATCCCTGCGGAACCAGGACGAAGGGCTGCATGGCTTAGAGCCTTAAAAAGGTCAGATTTTGAGCAGGGAAAGAAAAACTCGACCGCGGCGTGGACACCACGAGGCCACGAGAGAGTGTGCAGCGACCATTTCATCTCAGGTTTGTGATCTATATGTTTTATATTTTGTTGTTGTCCCCCTTGCATAAATACATTTTTCGTGATGTAATAGTGTACTTTTCGTTACACATCTGCGGAAAGCTTAAGTAAGTTTTGTCGCTGATTCATGCCATATCAAGGATAGTGAATATTAATGTTACATGTATCAAAGTTTTACAGCGCGTCCACGTGGGAGGGGGGGTCTGACTTATAAATAGTGGTAAAGTATCTGGGATGGACGTATACATATATAGTATACCAGAAGTATAACGTACATCACTTAACTGATTGACGAAGACATCTACAAATGTTTTAAAATGTCTTTAAAATCATCTACATCTACATGGGAATACCCCCAGATGGCCCCTACTGGAGCATATTGTGTGGGGAGGCCCCCAGCGGGTAGACCTCCACCTTGGTCCGGACCATTGTGGGATAGTGCAGGGGAAAGAAAGAACCAGACTGTGGAGTTTGATCCACTCACACCGGGATGATCCCCTGCTCTTTTCGATAAGTGTGGTGGGTTCTTTCAGTTTAACATGCCGAGGTGTGTAGCCGAAGCCAGGTACTCATTTTTCACCTTAGTGAAGTGAGGAAATAGGTGTAAAGTATGGTTTAAGTACCTTTCCCAAGGGCACTACAACAAAGTGACCTATCAGGGATTCCAACTCATACTTATCTTTGGATTATGAGTCCTACACCCTAACCACAAGACCAATTGCCACCTCATTTTAAAATCATGTTTATAATACTGACAAGTTCTTTGCTTCTTGCATTGCAGGGAACCCTTCTAAAGACCCTGCAGATCCAGATTACGTCCCAAGCTTGTTTAACCTCCCAACCTCAGCAAGTTGCAATCGTTCAAGAAACCCAGTTGCCAAGAAAGATCGGTAGGTAACTTTGGGGTTTTCAATGTTTCTTTATTGAAATTTGATTTACTGCTCATGCTGTTCATGCAGGCAGGCTGTTCATGCCTGTGTGAAACATTGCTATACTCTACCTCCTTGCCTGAGAAGATGACCATGAAAGTTTTACCAAGGATTCAGTTAAATCTCACAAAGATCCTGTAAGTTACTCATGTTAGAGTTTACACCTAGTCAAATGTTTTATATTTCATAACATTCACAGCAGTAATCACTAAATGCTATGCTAACAGAATGTATGTAGGAAACAAAGCATGCAACTTTGATTTACAACTTACAACATGCTTCATTGTTTGCAGGTATATGCGTGCAGCAAAAAGGCTGCGGGTGTCATCAGAGAATGAAGCCCCACCTACATCACTAAATGGTAAGGGCATTACAGAGGGAATAAGAAAAGTGTCTAATGGATACAATCAGTAATCCTAAACATATAAATTCTTGATCAACAGTTTAATCTATCATTCTTGCTCAACAAGTAAATCTATCACTTGTCACTTATTCAACATGAATCACATACCATACACACAAGACTACTTGCTACAAAGTTTATCCGCTTGGTTTTCGGAGTGGGGATATAGATGTGAATCAAGTAGAGAAGCATGCAACCTGCATGAGTAAAATATTGAAACAACAATACATACATATGAATCAGAGTTTAGAACATTCAGTTCAGTTCAGATATATGACACTCATAATCACATAGCACTTTCATTGAACTTCGGATTTGCTTTATTTCAGATGAAGAAATGATCGCTGACCCTCCTCCTGAAAGTGTAGAGACTCTGAGAGACCCCCTTCCTGAAAGTGTAGAGACTCTGAGAGAACAGCTCACAAAAGTACAAGAGGAGAAATGTAAGTTGGAACAGTTTTGCGAGTCCCTTCAAAGTGAAGCTGACAACCTTAGGGAAGAACGTGATCACCTTCAAGAACAAATCAAGAAATCATCAACATCAGCCTCCAATCTCACAGATGCAAAATGCAAGCTCTTCACTGGAATACCTACTGTTGCACTGTTTATGTTTGTGTTTAGACTTGTTAGTGATTTCATTGCTCCTCTAAAGTCCATGTGTCAGCAGGATCAAATACTCATGACTCTCATGAAGTTGAGACTAGGCCTCAAAAATGCTGATCTAGCTTTGAGATTTAGTGTTTCTGCTTCTTCCAAAGCTAATCAAGTAATTTTTAATGGCAATGTTGTCTGCACGAGCTGGCCTTTTCTGTATATCAAAATACTGAGATTGAAGGTAAAATGTTAAAGGGACACAAAACAAATTTTTGGGAAGCCCACTACAATATAATAAGTATACCACAAAGTACAATTCTTACTTGTTTTACATTAGTTTTTTAAAACATGACATAAAACTGTAAAATGCCTTCTATTGTTATACTAGTATTTTTAGTAT
>NC_049989.1:1541613-1543253 GCF_000003815.2 Branchiostoma floridae
ATTTCGGGTGAGATATGAATTTTTGAAATTTTACAAGGCCATGAGGTGATGACTAATGATCTCAAGGATGTCTTGGAGTAATTAGTCTGTAATTAACTGCATAATTTTTTCTGGAACTAGCGGATTTTTGTGTGGGTTCCTGACATGTCATGGCGCGTTATTTCAGAGGTCTTTGTTCTAGACGCGGCCATATTTTTTTAGACGCGAGGAATATGCATGGATTTTTGGCATGAAAATTGTGCTTCAACTCTCTGTCCCAGGGGGACCTTGCATGCTATTGCGTACGAAGTAAAGCGCATTTGTAGACACGGAATCTTTGTAGAAATTATGATGATTTTATATATATTTTGTAGCTGATGGTTTAGCGACACGTGCTACACAAAAAATATTTCTTTTATTTTGCATGGTCTGAAGTGAAGAAAATTTTCTTGGCCAGGAACATCGCGTCTCTCAAGTATACATTAATGTAAATAGAGAGAAAGAACACTGACATGACAAAATCTATCTTCACAAATGTGTAGTTCCTAATGTTCTGCACATATACCTTTAAATCTTTTCCTTGCATCTTGGAAAATGTGTGCATAAAAAGTCCCCCATTGCATGTTTGTTTGTAGAAAGACTGGCAGACTTTAAGGGGTGAGCTTTGAATTTGATTAAAACAAAGTGCTATAATTAAAACAAAATTATTCATTCCTTTCTTAAGCTTGATATTTGTAATGTTCTATTATAAAAATGTATTTGGTATTCTATTATGCCATTAAATTTTTTAAAATTTACTGACACATAGGCTGTGACCTGCCACTTCAGTAGAGAGGGCTTTGGCACGCAAGCTGCCAGTTCAGTAGAGAGCTTCACGTGGAAAGACTGGTGGCAGACTTTAAGGGGTGAGCTTTGAATTTGATTAAAACAAAGTGCTATAATTAAAATAAAATTAATTATTCCTTTCTTAAGCTTGATATTTGTAATGTAATTTGGTATTTTATTATGGCATTAATTTTTTTTTTAAATTTACGGATACATAGGCTGTGACCTGCCAGTTCAGTACAGAGGGCTTCACGCAAGCTGCCAGTTCAGTACAGAGGGCTTCACGCAAGCTGCCAGTTCAGTACAGAGGGCTTCACGCAAGCTGCCAGTTCAGTACAGAGGGCTTCACGCAAGCTGCCAGTTCAGTACAGAGGGCTTCACGCAAGCTGCCAGTTCAGTACAGAGGGCTTCACGCAAGCTGCCAGTTCAGTACAGAGGGCTTCACGCAAGCTGCCAGTTCAGTACAGAGGGCTTCACGCAAGCTGCCAGTTCAGTACAGAGGGCTTCACGCAAGCTGCCAGTTCAGTACAGAGGGCTTCACGCAAGCTGCCAGTTCAGTACAGAGGGCTTCACGCAAGCTGCCAGTTCAGTACAGAGGGCTTCACGCAAGCTGCCAGTTCAGTAGAGAGCTTCACGTGGAAAGACTATTGAACTGATCCCGGGCCTGACGGATTTTCAATCAACTCCTGTATATGTTCAATGACTTTGTGAAAATAATTTGTACAATGGACATACGAAAAATGAGTGCGGATATTAGTCGCCATTTCTACTGCAATAGCCTTGTACTGCTTAACTTCTTCGGGCATAAAAGCTCAGAAGAGTGTACAGGGCCAACT
>NC_049989.1:1543353-1553698 GCF_000003815.2 Branchiostoma floridae
TACACTCTTCTGAGCTTGCAAAACTGACCCAACACATCTATGAGTGCACTTCTCCTTGCTGGATTGTCGACAACTTCCACCATCTTATCTACATCATCACAGTTTAAACATATCCCTGGCATAGTTTCCAGGCATCATAAGGGAAGGACTGAGGCCAACTTCACACATCATATGTTCATCAAATCTTGTCTCTGCAATATCTATCAAATCTTTCACATCAGCTGTTTTTTCCCAGCTGGTCACCTGGGCCACTTCCCTAATATAGTAATAATCAAAGTTTTGAAAAAGTTACCCATGTTTATGTCTGCATGTGTGGCATCAATCCCCCTTTCCCATGGCTCTGTGGTGAGCAAAGTCTCACAGTCACACTTTACTCTGTGAGCTTGTTGACTTAAAGCAGCATCAGATAGATTATTCGGATTTGTCCGAAGAATGGCAGCTGTCTCTGTAATGTTAGACAAAGTCCTCGTAATACAGTATGAGTCTGTTTTCTGAAGGGCCTCATCCCGTACAGCGTCACAAATTGTACAGAGAAATCTTGAGCCTGCCCCAGCAAGACCCCCGTGGGACCTATCCCACTTCTCATCTATCATGCTATTGGAGAAAGTTAGGAAATGAGCACGTTTGATGTTTTCTGTAATATGAACTCTCATGACTTTGTCCTTCATAACAAGACGCTCCCTTTCTACTGGTCCAATACATACATTAACTGTTGAGGCATCATTTTCGTCACCAATACATTCTACTATTGGACGGTTTGACCGCACAGAGTTAGGTTTTGGTTCTTCAAAAATTGTGACCTCTTCTCCATTGTGCATTACAGAACATTTCAAAATACAAAATGAAAACCTCAGAGCCTTGTCTGGCAATGACTTGTCAGCCTTTTCTTTGTGAACCGAAACTTCACCCATGCCGTCGGCCTCATCCTTAACTAAAGTATGAATGATTATAGATGGATTAGTCGGATCAAGTCCCAACTTTTCTAAACCCTTTACAATATCTTCATCAATTTCTTCTAGCGTCTTTGCCACTGCATTGATGTATGAAAACCGAACACCCTTGGTATTGGGACACATGAGATCTGGGACACCTTTATCAAAGTCTTGCAATACACTGTCTGGTTCGAGGCTTTCAAATATTATATTTGTGTATTTTCCCAGCAGACAGCTTGCTGGCTTAAAGCAGCATCAGATTTTGGCTGGATCATATACCAGTTTCCAATGTTATATTTGTGTATTTTCATACCCTATTTGTATGTTTGAAAAACAGATCCATGAGTGCATAGCAAAGAGTGTATTTTTCATATTCTGTTAGTTTACTTGCAAAACTGACCCAACAGATTTATGAGTACACTTGTTGGATCATATGATTTATGCATTTTATTAATGTAAGCACAGTTTGCAAGCACATTTGCAAGCACAATGTGAAGATGTAAACACACTCAGACTTTTGTTATCATCACCTTTATTAATTTCTCTTTCATAAGCAGCTTGTAGAGCCTTGTTCATAGAATAAATATCATGAAAAGAACTTGCTATAGACTTGACTCATTTTTTGTTCTTTCAATTTAACATGAAACACAATGAAACCTCTAAGAGATCCTTGAATGAACAAAGATGACTGAAAGTAATGGACACTGACCATAAACCAGCTTTTGCTCCATAAACCAGCTTTTGCTCTACAATATGTTTCGTACAGTGTAATAATATACTAGATATCTGCTTTCCCACCCCTTTCCTCTTGCGACAGCAACTCTTTTTGATGTCTGATACCAGGGAGACACATTTGTAAAGCCCCGCCTGCGCCATAACAATGTGATCACATGTGCGTTTGTTTGGGTCTCGCGGGCGAAATATCGCGAGATTAGCTTGCGAGATCGCTAATTTCCCAGCACGTTTCTCCTTTAGTCAATGAAAAGCTAAAGATGTTCCCAAATTTACCCAAGGAAACGATCTACCCAAATCTAACAAAGAAGATTTCGAAGAGAGATCAAGAGATCTGACGTCTGGTAGAAATTCGACTGTCTTCTAGCATCTGCTTGAAGGTCATAGGTCATATGTCACAGGTCACGAGCCACGCGGACCAGGCTTGGCACGCTGTACACAATTGCAAGCAGAACAGCACAAGCTGTACGACGATTTAATACAGTTTGGAATCAACTTCTTCTGCACGGTAAGGCTATCATGTTATTTGTGGATTAATCGAGCAAAAGAATTTTTATTTCACTAGATAGCTGCCCTAGTAAAACTTATCTAGGTCACTGCGGCTATGTTATGGTAGCTGCTAGGCTGCTTGAATGGAAAAATACAGACTGAAACGGACCTAGCCTGGGAATGCAGGCTTATTCCATACCAGTTGGTTTGTGCCATGGGAGTCTTTGCAGTGTTGAATTGTTAGTAATCAGGATGAAGGGCTTTTTCACATAGACTCAGCAATGTGATATAACGTCCATGGACTCAGGTGCACACCACCACATTATGCTTGTGTAACTGGAATTTTCTTGGGGGCATTAATTTAGTCATACAATACTATTACACTGAGTTAACTTTGAGAAAGTATTTGTATAAAATTATATTTTTTTTTTGTACAGCAAAAGCCTGTAAATTGCACATTGGATAAACGCACCTTTCGGTGAATCCTGAAATTTCACACGACGTATAATTGCATGGAATATGCTGGCAAATTGGGTGTGCAATTAAACGGCTTCCAGGGGTCTGCCTTAGCACCACAAACGACCACAAACAACCACAAACGACTCTAATATGCAGTGTATATGGGCCAATGACCTTGTGTGACACTCTGAAGATATCGTTTATACATTTATGAATAAAAAAAATGCAGCAAGTCCTACGTATTCACCAGTTATTTCGAGTTAGTTCGGATTGGAGATTAAAGCAATTCTTGGCCACCATGTTGGATCAAGCTTGCTTGCATTTGAGGCTGAAAAACATTTAGTATGCAAGTTTCATAAGTCGACAATGATAGAATTGCGGTATGCTATAATATATGAACCAACATGCAGCTTCCATAGTTTTATCGTCCTGTCGTCTATGGCGCCAAGGAAGGTATCGAGAACTTCCCCATGCAGACTCTTATCACGGGCGCATCCAACATGGCAGCCAAGAATTGCTTCGATCTTGAAACCAGCGGCCTAAATCGGAATAACTCGGCTGTTTCACAATTGAGTGTACCAAACAGGGGTCACTGAGGTTGAAAAATGAACTTTAATATATTTCAAAATTGATGTTGGCAATTGAAAGGTACATACTTGGGGCTCAATATCCTAAAAGATCTCTGCACAACACCTCTCGGTTACTATAATACAGGTCTTTCTTTAATGGCTCACTATGGGAGTACGGACGGGACAACTGTAAGACTGTATGTAAAGGTATATACAGTACAGCCATAGGAAGAACTAAAGATAAACACTATTCCATGTTATCTTCCATCACTAGTGTCCACAAGACCAGAAAACTAACTTTGATTTGCAGTAGCACCTTGTTGTGTCATTTTCTGGTCATTTATTGTAAGGCGATGATAACACTTCGCTGTCATTTTATGTGGAAGGAAAGGTCAAATACGAAATTTTTAAATTCAAGCACTTTGGTAGCTAAACTTTGGTAAAATTTCATTCTTTATATACTCCTACATAAGATTCTAGGTTTTATACATTGGCAACACAACAAGGGACTTGATGATTTTATGAATATGATATTATGTGGGGGTACGGACGGGACACAGCCAGACAACAGGCCAATAAGACTGATACTGCAGGGACTTGTCCAAACATTTTGGAACACATGTATTTATTCACCCAATACCAGTTAATTAAAGCATCTACAAATACTGCAATATTGTCTAAACTAAGAAAAAAGGGAGTTAGACATTCTTATTAGATCTGATCTGAGAATGCCATTACCAGTAGCATATTTTCTTTGATTGCGATGCTCCACGGTGAACTTGATGGAATGTACCTGCTCTGTCAGGGAATCTGCAATTTCTTGAGCTACTTGCAGTTCTCTTCTGCTCTCTTTTGCTACAGCAAGTACCCCTTTCTTCTCAAGGATTTTATTTTGACTTGACAAGTATCTCGAGAACCTTTGCCTTTCTCCTTGGCATGTCAGGTAGTGCCTATCTTGCCCTTTGCATTTACACTACCTGCACTAGACCACTAGTGGAAGGTGAAGAAAATGGGTTGTCACCATCAACTTAATCAGGAAGAGACTGAGCTGGGCTAGAGGAGAGCACATGGTCTTGGCAAAATGGGATGGTAACTTAAGGGGAATATCATATTTCATCTCATACCAGTCCCAGGCAGTTTATGGGGATTAATGAAAAACCTGTTAAAGAATACGATGATGAATTCATTAGAAACTACTATTTTTATTGAGGAGATTAATTGTTTGTATCTTTTAAGTCTTTAGTATGTGTTATTTTAGCAATTGGAATGTCATTTTCCCCAATATTTTGCTTAAATCTAAAAGTGGGGGTACGGACGGGACAGGTGGGGGTACGGACGGGACAGGGGTACGGACAGGACATTTGAAGTTATACGGTGCTGTATCGGGCAAGGTCTTTATCATAGATTTGGTTTCTATAGTGGTTTGGTATTTAGTCAAAGAGACTTGTAAACTATCACAATCAAAAGCTTGTAGTATTAACTTAATATAGAAATTAAGGGGGGGTACGGACGGGACAAAATTTTTTGGAAAATGACAGCCGATACTTTGATCCTTCGCTGTGACTCAGATGAAAGTAGGAATGATCTCATTCTACTTTTGTTCTTTCACATACATCATATCAAATATTAACATATCAAATTAACACTTATCACAGCACATTAAAATAATGCTACAGACTTTGAAACCTTTAAGTAAATATTACATTAAAATTGGTAACATGTGGGTGAAAATACAAAATAACCCTGATTGCCAAAAAAAGTCGGAATATCTTCAAAAAATGGTAATAAATCTCTAGTTAACATATCCCTGCATGTACAAAATAAGGAATTTTAAGGTAGCAGCCATGTTTTTGATGTTAGATGCAATGGTTTAATTGTGAAAAAAACTGAATGACCCCTGGTAACACTAAAAATGGGACATTTTTTACTAATATTTTTTACGATATTTTCGCCAAATATTGATGAATTTCTCTATTTCTTTTTTTGTTGTGTTCCTTGTTACATCAGCTTTTGGGAAATAAAAGTCTAAAACAGTAATGTCTTATGTAGACTTTCTTATCAACTGGTAACATGTGGAAAAATAAATGGGTACACTCAATTGTGAAACAGCCGACTGGTGAATAGGTAGGAGTTGCTGCGTTTTTAAAATTCATAAATGTATAAACATGGCCTCCAGTGCGTCACACAAGGTTGTTACCCATATACACTGCATATTAGAGTTGTTTGTGGTCGTTTGTGGTGTTTAGGCAGACCGGGCTTCCATGAAAGAAGTATGAAACTGATTATGATTTAATAAACTTACAAATTATCACTAAATTATCATAGTTCATGGTACATTGTTCAAGCAAGGAGGTTCTATCAAGATTGAACCTCCTTGATTCAAGTTATGAGTCTGACTATGATTGGCCAACTGTTACCTTCATGAAGAAGTATATATTTTCAGTGTTGTTTGTGTGTCTGTCAACGGCACGACTGGAGAAGCTGTGGATATCCTTATACATGTATGTACTATTAGTACTGGTCGAGGACTGCAAAAAAAAGGTCAAGTTCAATAATGGGCCCTTTAGCGACTTGTTACATTACTGCAAAGGAACTAAGGTTTTGATAATGTTCTGGGCATTTTGCGGTAATTTTGAGAATAACTCAAGAAAAGGGTTAACAGATCATCATAATTTTTTGTATGTTTCTTTTTGTTTCAGCTTTACCTCCACACCTCTGAACCAAAATGACGGACCAAGCAGATGTGCGGCAGATCTGGCAGACAGCAGATGCCGTATGTTTTGATGTAGACAGCACAGTCATCACAGAGGAGGGCCTGGATGAACTGGCTAACTACTGTGGGGTGGGCGACAAGGTGGCACAACTGTGAGTACTGACTGGACAAACCAGACCAGGGTCGGACAAGTCCAAATGTCTGATTTAGCTTGAGTACGAGTGAGTATGATAGCAAAGCACCATTACACTAGTTAAAATTAGCGTAATGGCCCTTATTTTAGCATAGTGGTCACAATTATAGCGTAGTGGGCCAGTAATGCACTACCTAGAACCCTGAAGTGCATGTCCTACCGCACTAGCCCCATCGGGCAAATACCGGTAGTATTTTTCCATGAGTGAGACTTTGTTATAAAAGTTACATGTATTTGTTACTTTTTACAGTCATTGCATCAAGCATTGTTCAACACAGAAAAAAAAGTGCCAATAGTAAAAGAATTTTGTTAGTGGAAGTGAAAATACAAACAAAAATTTCACTTTAATTTCGGGCAAGGAAACTGTTACTTCGGGCAAGTAATTTGTAATGTACTTGCAAGTAACTTTTGGCTCCACTTGCACCAGTGCAAGTTGACCCAAAAGTGTATTTTGATCAGTGCTAAGGGTATCTGATATTTTTTTCAATGATTATGGAAATGACCAACAGACAATTGAACCAGATAGTAGTATTAAGATGAGGATTGTTATCTCCATGAAATGAAGATATTGTTTGCACGTGTCAGTGTGTGTCTGTGTGTTTGTCTGTGTGTGTGTGTTTGTGTTTCCAGATATTTGTGGTCAGCATAACTTGAGAAACTCTGGATGGATTATATTTGTAATCATGATATTTGGTAAGTGTATAGAGGTTGGGAAGATAAAGGTTTTTTGCCCCCTGATAATAAAGCATACCTTGTTTCTTTCTTTTTCTTGTTACACAGGACCAAAGAAGCCATGGGGAACGGCATGTCATTTCGTGAGGCCCTGACACTTCGATTAGACCTCTTCAAACCCAGTCTGCAGGTTGTGGAAAAGTTTGTCCAGGAACACCCTCCACAGCTCACACCTGGTGTAAAGTAAGATCAGCGCTCACTGCCTTATATATCACCTTGTATACTTTATTATGGTGCACATACTGGTAGGTTTGACACACCTGGTGTAAAGTAAGATCAGCACTCACTGCTTATATATCACCATGTACATGTATACTTTATTATGGTGCACATAGGTTTGACTTATAATCAGGTCCAAGTCCAGTATTTTGAGAAGGTTATGGTTTCCTCCAGTTTACATTTTTTAACACTTTTTAAGGCATACCAAAATACAGGTACCCACCCCTAACCGTAAGTAATGTTCCTTTGGCCACATATTGCATACTTTTTAGATATTGTGCTTTTGTAAGCAGAAACTTACAAAGAATTTATAACTTATTATTTCCTTAGACAGGGAAGCCCTCAAACATGTGACCACCTGCTGGTACATAATATGCTCATTTTCTAATCAGTCCAGTCCACTGATCTTTTTATGTGTTATATTTTCAGACCGGTCCAACAAAAAATATCAGTATACTATACATGGTACCAGTACACAACCCTAATTATCCCTGCCAATGTTTTTTTTAGGGAGGTGGTCTCACTGCTCCAGAAGAGAGGCACTGCTGTGTACCTGGTGTCAGGGGGCTTCTTCAGAATCATAGAGCCGATAGCCAAGCTGGTTGGGGTTCCCGTGGAAAACATTTTTGCCAACAAATTGTTATTCAATGAAAAGGGTGAGTAGTAGTGCCTCAGTTATTTCTTACACTGTTACAGATTCTACTTTTCAAGTGTTCAGCTTGTTGAACAAAGAGAAAAAAAAACGCTACCACTGACAGTAGCTGCACCAGGTCCTGCATGTTTGTTGTCAGCACATTTTTTAATGTCTTATATGTTTGTCTGAACGAAAAATTATAACTGCTCTGATGGATGTGCCCAAATTCTAAAGACTTTTCAACTTAAGGCCAATTTCCTGTACTGAAAAGTTGTTTAACAACTTTATATAATAGTTTGCTGAATAAAATGTGTGGTGAATTTTTTGTCCTGTGAATTAAAGGAGTTATCAACTCTGAGAAGCAATTAATAAATTGGTTTGGCCGTACCTCACGCAAGTAAAAGATTTGAACGATGTAAGTAGTAGTATATACTGTACGTCATGTGTTGTTTCCAGGTGAGTACGAGATGTTTGATAAGGACCAGCCCACCGTCAGCCTCAGGTGGGAAGGCACGGGTGGTGCAGCTTCTTAAAGACACCCATGGATACAAGAGGTCAGTAGGTCAATGAGATGTGGTCTGGCCCGACTAAATCAGGCACTGGTAAGGCCCATATATAAAAGCTTGATAACCAACACCTCAGTCTAAAGTTGTCGTTCCTTGTTGAAAAATGAGTCTCTCTGGGTAGTTTGTGGGCAGTGCTTTTCTGCACTTTCAGGTGTGACCCTTATGTGTCCCTGCCAGGCCCCTGGATGTTTTAAACCCTGAGTTACTATCCACCTGTGATCTGGCAACAAATAGATGCCATGACCTAACGTTAATCGTGAATTTACAGTTTTGGGACTTTAGAACCTGGCGGGGCTAAACCCCCTTTATATAATTATACAGTCACTGAAGCAAAATTACGACTGTAGCATAAGTCAGCAGAATTGGGAACATGCATGTGCACTAAAGTAATGGCGACCATAACTGTCAGACTGAGAACTTACTGATGGTTTCCATAGTGACATTGATCATTAGAAGCCTTTGCTTATATTGGACTAATTTCCATAGTGAGCACACTAAGAATCATGAACTCCTTTATTTATTGCATATTTGTCTACATGGAGTGTAATGCAAGTACATGACATGTTCTTAACAATACATGTATGTAGTTCAATACATGCACTAGTACTTGAACCTGTCATTCTTTCTGTCTGCAGGGTTGTTGTTGTTGGTGATGGTCTGACAGATGCTGAAGCCTGTCCTCCTGCGGTAGGTCATCACTGTACATTCTTACCATTGCCAAAAGGGTTACGTATACGTCAGTGTGTGTGTGTCCGTGTGTGTCAGTATTGATACTAAGTCAATAATGCTTGTGTGGATTGTTTTGATACTTTATAGTCTTGATGAGATGTTGATTGTATTATGGGCCACCTTGCAACTTGAGAAGGTACTACAGCAGAACCTCAAGTTTTGTTATCTTGTGTTCTGGACAAACTGCGGTCATGATTATTGGTTAATAGATAGCTGTTGTGGTCAGAAGAAGAGACGATTTTTGGCCCTCTAGCTGCTTTCTTTGGAACTGCAGGGGGTGGTTTCAGTTGCAGGCTTTGAAACAATAAATTAAGAATCTGTATCTGATGAATGAAATTTAATGATATTTGACCTGTAGGTAACTTTGATATACATGTAGGCCCACAGTGGCGTGATGTATTCTACCAAGAGGCAGTGTACGAGCAATTTTCCTTGTAGAAATTGGGTCTTAGACAACCATGTTCTTCCCAGCACTTGCAAAACGATACTGCATTTCTCAGGCATCTCGGGGAGGGGGTCATCAACCCCAGCCAGCGAGAGATTGTGTAAACACAGATTAGGACCTATTTATCTATACCAAATTTTAAATATATAATCCTTTGATCCAAAAATCCAGACTCTTTGAACGTCAGATTTGATATCCTTCATAGTGATATCCCATTCCAGCACAGCTGTATGTAGTCCTGATAAGGTGGTTAAGCCACTGGTACATGTAGAACTGTACTTTATTTAAATGTCTGTTCTGATTGCTCTTTCTCTCTGTTCAGGAAGCTTTCATCGGTTTTGGCGGAAATGTTCTACGTCCGAGTGTCCAGGAGAAGGCCAAGTGGTTTGTGACAAGCTTTACTGAACTGGCAGAACCACTCAAGTCCTAACCAAATCCTGGTACCTCAGGTGGTGGTACAGAACACACTGTGTATGTATTATAGAGTCAGGGCTCGAAATACCACCTGCATATGCAGGCTAGTGCAGGTAAAATTGGAGCTGTGCAGATATTTCTGGTGTCTACCTGCACCTAACCATGTACTGGGTTTTATACATAAATGTCCTATGATGTAGGTGTATATAGTCTTTTGTTATTAGCTGCATTGACTGTTACTGCCTATGAAGTATAAAAGAAAAAATAGCAATGGTTCATGAACAATTTTAGTATGGTAAATACTTCCTAGATTCAGATTGGTGCGAGATGAAATTTGTCTGATGCAGGTAATTTTCAATGTTACCTGCACCAGTGCAGGTAGGCAGGAAAAGTATTTTGAGCCCTGAGAGTGAAAGATATAAATTGAATTTGTTATTTTGTCCTTAGGATACCATACTTTGACTTAAAAATTCATATTACAGGTACATGTTGTCATTATGTCCCGTAGGTCTACTCGGC
>NC_049989.1:1553798-1588454 GCF_000003815.2 Branchiostoma floridae
TGTCCCGTCAACGTATTTATTTATTTACGACTTTTTTACATTGTACTAGGCAATTGCAAAGTCCTAATGGTTGTCTGACAGATAGCATAAAATGTATTTGATCTTTGGAGCTTTGGTCTATCAAAAGACCAGATTAAAGACACATGACAAACTTCATTTCTGTCTGAGTCTTATATTTTGAAAGTTATACTTTCTACCAAAATATACATATTACATCGTTCTGAAGCAACACTTTCTAAAGGGTTCTCCAACTGTATGAAATAATATCTACTCTGTATCTCGCAGCTACAATGCAGGCGTACAACATTGTGTACCTCAAGGATATGTCTAGTATCCATCTAATAGTATCTATCTTATATGAACGTTCATCTGTGATCGTAATCAACACTAAGAAATTTGCATGCCATATCGGCACACGAGCTCTTACCACATCGACACTGGACAATATTATTTCCTACGACGAGTGAAAAAAGCCATTTACATTAGGGACTATCAACCAACCGAGACGGAGGCTGATACGGACTACTGGTCACCTTGACCCATTGCTGATGTCACACTTCCAGTCAGGAAGGACCAGAGTACTGGTTAACAGCTTGTTTGTAAGCACTTAAATTTGTAAACGGATATAGCATGTCTATTTCTTACAATTATATAATAATCTGTTTATCAATATTTCTTGATTAAAGATTTCAATGAGAATACACTTTATAATTGTCAAGGAATGTCACTGATTGGTCTCTTTTCATCTAATGCTAGTTCACCTTTTTCCACAGGGTACGGTAATAAGAGATCTCAAGTCGACAGACGGTAGTTTCAAGTTGTAAAATGTTCAAACTTTTGTAGTTTGAGACTATCGTCTGGCGACCTGATACCCCTAACTACTCGTTTTGCAAAAGCAACGGATACAGGTTACCCTGCAGATAAAGATGAACTAGCGTTATGCACATAGGATACATCTCTGGGCTAATCTTGTCACTTTTGTAAAATGACTTTATACGTTTGGGAAACTAAAAGAAGCAGTCTTGTCACCTGTAATTTGCACCATATCAAGTCGTAAAGGCTGGTGATTAGCATTTTGCATATTCTAACAAGTCATATGTTACCATGGCAACCATTTACACAAAATGAGCCCTTATGCAACAATGTTCCGACTATATAAACACATTGGCCAATCTTTAAGGAATTATCTTTTGTTAAATGTGCATGCTGCCTTTTGTTGTATACATACATGTGCCAAAAATAAGTATGGCAAAACATAATATAGTGTCCACCTGCTTAAAATATTCAAAAAACAAAAACACAACAAAATGCAGCAATAAACTTTAAGATAAGAGTTCGTTGACCGCATAGACCCATATTTAGCCCCATTTTTGATTGCATTTGTTATGTATGATCCAAAGGTCCTTAGCTTATCACAAATGTCCAGAAACACAGACATGCACACCCTTATTGGTAACTGGTATAGCCTATGACCAGGCTGGCACTGCCAGAACACTCCTTGCTAGGCTTGATAAGCAACACAACTCACAAGCAACTGATATAGTTATGAACTTAATATTTATATCACATTCTTGTGTTGGAAAGAGCCTTACTTTATCAATTAAAAACTTGGATGAATAAAATTGCATTTCACATGTTTACTCATTATATGGATTCAAATAATATACAAATGACTTTGGACCATATCAAGATCCATTTTGTTACCGTCTTATATTTGTCAAAACAATACAGCTCAATCATCATTGCAGTTCTGATCATGATATACATTTCACTGTGAATTGCATGAAGCTTTAAAGGAAAACTAAACTTAAATTTGAAAACCCCACGATATAGCCAATGCTCAGAATCCCACTGTCTGAAACTCACGCTGTGCTGCCACCTAACTATAGACTAATATAACCGATTGAAGCTGTCAAGAGGCACCATGTCCTAATCAGTTCAATCTGATATTTATGAATGGTGATTTTTGAGCTGGCTTTCCCTAGCTTGCATACCATCTCAAATTGACCATTACCTGGAAATGCCTGCTAACTTCAGTTGTTGATTCCCCCTCATTCGTCTGGAAATTCCTTAAATTCATCCTCAGGTAAGCCTGAGCTCGAAAAGGCCTATTCATATACAAGTTCTGATTCATTATTAAATAATTAATCAGAACTGATCGAGACAATATTGCTGCCACCTGACTCAATAGCTAGTCAGTTGAGTAGCTGTCAGCATGTCGTGAATTTCTGACAGGGAGTAGCTCAACCCTTAATTATGGCAGACTTATAATATGTAAAACAAGTGAGAACTTGACTTTGGGGGTATGTTAAGCATTTTTTAAGGCTTTACAAGTTAAAGTTTAGCTCTTTTAAGAACTAAGACATTTGTGCAACATTACACAATTCAAACCTAATATTACCTTTTCCAATAAATTGTATCGTCTTCACTACCACTTAAATCGTCGTGGTATTCATTGTCTTTCAGCAGGGATTTTTGGGAGGCGTCTTTCTTGAGTCTGTTCATGAGAATGGAGTCTCCATACTCCGATGTACCCAGCTTGCTGTAGCTGTAAGCAGGTGTCCGACACATTCTGCAGATGACAACAGCTGTGCATACGATGGCAGCCATACTTACAGCTGGAAAGAAATAAGTCAATGGCAGCTTTTAGAACTCCAAAATTCCTCGCATGCATGCAGAAATGGGTTGTTTTTAAACCAAATAAACTTTCAGAATCCTACACCTAAAGTGTTGTTAACACACATATAACAGGCAATGTTGGTTTGGCTATATTGATGACACTTGCGTGCATATCAAGTTTTGTGTTTTTTCTTCCAAAAAATAACGACGTTAAATAATAATGTTTGCAAAATGATTATATGCTGTAAGTTGTGAAGAGATATTAGAAAACTAAAAGAAAAAAATATACTGTCAAAGAAGGACAAAGTCAGAAATAAACCAATAAAAAAGAATTATATATTCTTTGGTAAAGTTAACCCTACTCTGTGTGTTTTATTTTTATTTAGTCAACCTTTCTGACCACAAATATGACTAGTACAAATAGAATGAAAAGTTTTCACCTTCAAATTAGTATAAAACCCACCTGTGGCTATGATGATGATGATAGGAGACATACCAAAGATTTGGTACTTCTTACTGAGGACAAAATCAACCTCCTTTGCATCTCCTTCTGTAACTATCACCTTTCTTTCACCCTAAAGAAGACAAAGAAAAAAAAAATAATTTTGGGTCGTTTGAGCCACTAAAATTCACCAGCAACTTTAAGCAAGCCCTATGAATATCTAATATTATGTATTTTCACTCCTTTATGTGAGGTGGGTTGTATATGGCCTTTGGTAAAGCATGGTAAAACATTGATTAACATCAGTCCTAAAGCTTTGGCTATGGTTAAACAGTCCCGTGTGGATATAAAAGTCTGCTATGTAGGACACATCAGATTCTGTTGATACGTAGGACACATCTGTTGCTACGTACGAGGGGTGAGCAATAAGTTCTCAGCCTCACCCAGAAATGATGATCAAAACTCAGATTTCAAAGCATAGATGTCAAGCATTAAGTCTTATGAATGTCAGTGTACTAAAATTTTTAATCATTGTCCCCATCGCTTTGCCTGATGTGTGCGGGTCAACTTGCGCTGCTGAAAGTCAGACACCCACTTCTTTCTGCTTGAAGTATGAAGAGAATCCTTGTCAAAAATTTTGACAATGTCTTTAGAGACTTAACGGCACACATCTGATCACAATTGGCCCTTTTTTTTTCCTCGCCACTTACCTTTGTAAAGTACTGATTTTCAAAGAGACTTTGCTTGATAAGTTAAAATTTAGAAGATATTGAAAACAGGCTTTATACTAAAACGTTGTGCCTTGAAATTTAAGTTGTGCTTATTATTTCTGGGTGAGGCCAAGAACTTGTATATTACCCCTTGTGCAACAGGGACATGCATGGTACTTGACAGATTACCTGCTCATATCCCTCCATGTCTGCCCTTATGACATACTCTCCTGGTGCCAGCAGCCTCCAGTAGTCTCCATCTGTTGCCGTGACAACCACTGAGCCCCGCCCACCCACAGTTATGGAAGCCCCGGGGACAGCAGTCCCATCCTTGGTGCGAACAAAGCCTTTCACACCTGTGTGCACCTGTAATGTTGGAAACAAACAGTTTTTACTGTACCATCACATACAAGTGGCACATCAAAATCATACGTTTGGAGGCAATTGTTTTCTGTTGTAAGTTGCCAGTTGTTACATTCTGTCAATAATTGAACAATGCAACATATATTATGTAAAACAGAGGGGGGTGAACTAATTGTGACTGAACTGTAAAACACTCCTTTGCACTGCATTATGCTAACAATGCTAACCTAAATGCAAAGGGGCATCTAACATACATTACATTTTGTCACGTAACAAAATTGATATGTTTTTCAGGATCCGATGTCAGACTGACTTTATATCCCCATAGTTATGGTTCCTGACTGGACTGGAATCAACCTTCTGTTTGGGACCACACGGACAAGGACAGTCCTTAAAACCTACAGCTCCGAGGTCGCCACAGCCGTCTTAGTCTTCTGAGCCACTGTGGAAGGATACGGCGCCTACGGAGTAAAGTTGGTCCCAACAGTAGCTGGGGGCACGAACCAACTTTCACCATAAACCCACTCAGCGCAGGCGGGAAGGGAAGGAAAAGTCCTGCAGCGATGGAGAAGAGGCGAACCGACAGGTGTGGATGCACTTGGAGTCGCAGCCCTGACTCCGCATGTAGGCGGCTCAGAAGTGATGGTCGTCTGTCTGCTGACTGAGACAACAGCAACACCCGGCAGCACCCTGAGCGACCAGGCAGCCCTTTTTAGGGACAGCGCTGCCTGCTCTGAATAGAGAGGTGCCTAGAAAAGGTGGTCTAATCATCGCTTGTCTTACTTCAGCCGGGTTGGTTCACCGTGGCATCTCCACACAGCGGTAGACCAAAGAGAATGAAGAGTAGTAGTACTATACTTAAATTTGCATGCTGGAATGTTCGCACAATGCAAGACTCAAAAGACAGTAAACACCCACAGAAACGCACAGCACTTGTTGCCAGAGAGCTAGCGAGACTGGATGTTGACATTGCAGCAGTTAGTGAAGTTCGTTTTGCAGAACAGGGATGTCTGACAGAACATGGTGCAGGGTACACACTCTACTGGTCTGGGGAAGGGAAAGATGAGAGTCGACTATCTGGTGTGGGCTTCATGGTAAAGACTTCCATCGCCAACAAACTTACAAAATGTACCGTTTGGACATTCCGACCATGTTATGTCCCTTCCTCTACCACTACGTGAAGACAAGTTCGTCACCCTGATCAGTGCCTATGCCCCTACACTCCAAGCTGATCCTCTCATTAAGGAAGCCTTCTACTCAGGACTGAGGAATCTGCTCAGCAAGATCAATGTGGCAGACAAGGTTGTTGTCATGGGAGACTTCAACGCCAGAGTGGGCAGAGACTCGGATGTATGGTCAGGTGTACTTGGACGACATGGGGTGGGGAACTGTAATGACAATGGGCGACTGCTTCTTGATCTGTGTGGAGAATGTGGCCTAACCATCACCAACACTCTGTTCCAGCAGAAAGCATGTTTTAAGACAACGTGGCGACATCCTAAATGTCAGACTGACTTTATATCCCCATATTTATGGTTCCTGACTGGAGTGGAATCAACCTTCTGTTTGGGACCACATGACTGTGTAAGCAGCAGTATAGCTGCAGTACAATTTCAACCTACTAGATAGTTACCAAAATGTTGGTTGAATAAAACACTTCTGTGAACAAAACATCTTGATACTGACTTCCTAAACTGATGAAACTATTCATGGATCTAGGATACTCTAGCGCAATCAATAAGAAAACAAAGAAGAGAGAAAGGACTTTAAACAATGCAAACTGTATTTCTGTTATATAAGTTGTCTGACCCTTGCCTCTTCCCTGATGACCTCAACAAAAAGCAGCCTGCAGGGCGATTTGAGCTTTCATAAATAAACAAAGGTTCAAACAAACAAACATACAAACAAAGGGTGCACCTGTCTGAGCATGTCCATGAGTGACTCCCTGTTGTCTCTCCACAGCTGGTCCAGCTCACTAGAGAAGGGGTACTTACAGCAGCTCACCCACACTGCAATCTCCATACAGCTCTGGGCATTGTAGTTGTAGTCCTAGAGGTGGAATAATTTACAAAACAAAAATCAGAACTACTGTAACAATTTCCAAATTGAATGTAGAGCCTGTCACCCCCCTTCGTGCAATTGGTAGATTCCACATGACGAAGATAGAGACCTGTTCACACGTGTTTATCATACTGAAGTCTTCTTCTAGATGAGAGTCTCTCGTCGTTACTGAATCCTTTAGACATCTACAAGACATGACTTACACTACTGCCTAAATTTTCATTTTTAAAATATCATGGCAAGTTCTCAGCATAGAACATGTGACTTGGTGAACAGTGGATCATAAGAGGCAAAATGACTACACAGAGATGTAACTTATAATTTACTGGTCACAAAGCCACAGGCCCTATCTGCATAATTGGTATCACAGAGGCAATGGAATGATGATTACTTGTCATAACAATGACTGGAGTTGGACAGTCAAAATTTAGGTAAGTCCAATCTCTATGCTTGATTTTACTGTGCTGCAAATTACAGTTAAAATTTATGCTGGTTTTAATGTGCTACAAATTACATTTTAACTTTAATACAGAACCACAATGCATATTAAGTACAAGGAAAACAGCAGAAATGCGAAAGAAAGAAATGAACTTGCATTTTTTTTTTTTTTTTTTTTTATTCACATTTCTTTAAAGAGGATGAGACGGAAAGCAGACCCTGCTTATCGAGGTCTTCTCCTCATGTACATAAACAAAATAAGGACACACATACAGGACTACAAAACGCTAAATAACAAAGTCAAGAGATAATGATAACGACATGAAATAAAACAACAAGGAATCAAATAACAAAGTGACGTGTAGCTGGCATACAAACTTAGAAGTAATCAAATAAGGTTATAAATCAACTTAAACAACCTGTCTATTGAACACAAGACTTAACTACATGAAAATAAACAAGGAATCAAATAACAGAGTGACATATGGCTGATAAACAAACTTAGAAATAATAATCAAATAAGGTTCAGCTGAAACGATCTGTCTGTTTGATGAACTTAAACACAACATCAAATAAATGACAGTTCTGAATGGTAGATAGTACTGGGTTTCCCCTGAGTAAGTTACAAGAACTTGCATACAATGAACATGTACAAGACTGCCTCAATGCCTTTCAAGTACTAAATGTTAACTTACTTGCATACTGCCTTGATGGGAATCCATCTTTGCCCCATTAGTAATGCCATCAGGAAATGCTTCACCTGGGTAGGAACAGGTAATCAAAGAGTTAAACACATTCTTGGAAGTAACATTTCCTATCAAGGAAAGTGAAACAAAGTCAGCATTAGGGAAACAGAAACACAGTCAGCACCACGGACAGAGAAACACAATCAGCACCAGGGACAGGGAAACACAGTCAGCACCAGAGACAGGGAAACACAGTCAGGACCAGGGACAGGGAAACACAGTCAGGACGAGGGGCAGGAAAACACAGTCAGCACCAGGGACAGGGAAACACAGTAATCACCAGGGACAGGGAAACACAGTCAGCACCAGGGACAGGGAAACACAGTCAGCACCAGGGACAGGGAAACACAGTCAGCACCAGGAACAGGGAAACACAGTCAGCACCAGGGACAGTAAAAACAGTCAGCACCAGGGACAGGCAAACAAAGTCAGCACCAAGGACAGGGAAACACAGTCAGCACCAGGAACAGGGAAACACAGTCATCACCAGGGACATGGAAACAAAGTCAGCACCAGGGACAGGGAAACACTGTCAGCACCAAGGACAGGGAAATGCAGTCAGGGGCAGGGACACACAGTCAGCACCAGGGACAGGCAAACAAAGTCAGCACCAGGGACAGGGAAACACAGTCAGCACCAGGGACAGGGAAACACAGTCAGCACCAGGAACAGGGAAACACAGTCAGCACCAGGGACAGGGAAACACCAGGGACAGGCAAACACAGTCAGCACCAAGGACATGGAAACACAGTTAGCACCAGGAACAGGGAAACACAGTCAGCACCAGGGACAGGGACACACAGTTAGCACCAGGAACAGGGAAACACAGTCAGCACCAGGGACAGGGAAATACAGTCAGCACTAGGGACAGGGAAACACAGTCAGCACCAGGGACAGGGAAACACAGTCAGCACCAGGGACAGGGACACACAGTTAGCACCAGGAACAGGGAAACACAGTCAGCACCAGGGACAGGGAAACACAGTCAGCACCAGGAACAGGGAAACACAGTCAGCACCAGGAACAGGGAAACACAGTCAACACCAGGGACAGGCAAACACAGTCAGCACCAAGAACAGGGAAACACAGTCAGCACCAGGGACAGGGAAATACAGTCAGCACTAGGGACAGGGAAACACAGTCAGCACCAGGGACAGGGAAACACAGTCAGCACCAGGGACAGGGAAACACAGTCAACACCAGGGACAGGGAAATACAGTGAGCACCAGGGACAGGGAAACACAGTCAGCACCAGGGACAGGGACACACAATGAGCACCTGGGACAGGGGAACACAGTCAGCACCAGGGACAGGGAAACACAGTCAACACCAGGGACAGGGAAATACAGTCAGCACCAGGAACAGGGAAACACAGTCAGCACCAGGGACAGGGACACACAATGAGCACCTGGGGCAGGGGAACACAGTCCGCACTAAGCCACTCCCTAACAGAAAAATGATCTCTTCAATATTGTGAAGTTTACATCATACAGGCTACCTAATGTTGGTTTGTGTGAAGTTTTTAATAATGAAAGAGACTTAGTGTTGATACATAATAAAATATTCAACTTATTATGATAATTACCTGGACAAGGTGAACTGGATCCCAGATGCATTGTGGGATGTCTGTTTGCATATGCAGCAGCAAGGTTTTGGAAGACATCATCATCTGGTGTGAGGCTGGGTTGGTCAGATCCTACCAATAATCACAGACATCAGCACGGAGAACAACTAACAGTTCCTAACATATAAGTCACATCTGGTGTGAGGCTGGGCTGGTCAGATCCTACCAATAATCACAGACATCAGCACATAGAATAACTAACAGTTCCTAACATGTACGTCACATTGCATACACAGTCTCCTATGCAGACTGAGAGACATCCAACAGAGCCAGCAATTTGCCGCTTGTCCGTACTCTGCTCTCTCAACCGTCACCATCAGTTCCTGTGGGCGTCGCCACAAACCAGCTGTCAGCCAATTAGAGAATAGGCCTTCTATTTTTCAAAAGGGATCTCGCATATATAAAGGTAAGCTCATAAATATCTATAAGCAGGGCGGTCAGGAACTGATGGTGACAGTTGAGATAGAAGAGAACTGACAAGATGCGGTTTGCTGATGCCATTGGATGTCTCTTCAATGGAGAATGTGACATTTATACATCTTTACAAGTTACTGACTATGACTATGTTCAACAGTTTTACCCGTTAGATGTACTTCTTCTTCTGTAATTAAGAATCGTGACAGATCTTATCGAGCAATTGTCCTAGAGTTTCATATACTGACATCAGCAGATACAATGTAGAACAACTAAATGTTTCAGCAATAACAGCAAAGAAGGAGCAAAACCATAAATCTGAACACTTTTCAGACCTAATTTGGAGGGACGGTCGTAAGGATAGGTGGCCACCAGATGTCCAGCGAACAGGGACACAGACAGGACAAACGGGTGGTCAGCCATCCAGCCCATGATGGCCTGGGTCTCTGGCTGCAAGGGTGCAGAACTCACATTTTTGCCACCAGCTGGAAATAGACATTCAAGGGTTATGCTACCTGTCCAGTACAAGTGGTGCAATTCAGATAATAAGACAGGAATATTCAATAACTGTTTGCGGTGGATTAATGTTCGTATTTTGCGGTGACCACTTCACCGCAAACTTAAAACCACAGCGAACATTTTTCTATTATGGTATTAGACTGCAGTTGATGGTGTTACAACTGCAATCTTAAATCTACCGCGAAAAGTCCTTTTACCCGCTACCCCGAAATTAAATCCCTGCAAAATTGAATAAATTTACAGTATCATGTACTGGATATACAAATCTAACTGGTAGGTTAAGAACTGATAAGTGTAATCAAGTTTCAGCAAGTTGGTATGAAGTGCCTTTTACTAACATTTAGTATAATAGTATAATCTACCACATGACATGTACATTGTACATGGTGAATTTGTGCAATGTGAATCAACATGAGAAATGTGTGTTATGTACAATACATGTATGATAGTAATATATATTGTGTAATGTAAACCTAGACATACTTGTAGGAAATTTCTGTTATGTACAATGTGTAAAGTGAAATGTAGTACATACAAGTACATGTATTGCATTATGTACAATGTGAAATTTGTGCTATGTACTGTAGTGTACATGTACAATGTGTAATTTGAACCTACATGGGAAATTTGTGCTATGTACAGTTAGTGTGCAGCCATGTACAATGTGTAATTTGAATCTACATGGGAAATCTAAGTTGTGCTATGTACAATGTGTAATGTGAACCTACATGGGAAATTAGTGTTGAGGTCTACATTGTTGGAGTTTCCCCTGCACGTGTCCCCCTCACAGGTTCCCTCAGTACTGCAGGTGGCACCATCTGGGTTCAGACTGGGGAGGATGTGGATCCTGGTCGTATCTATCAGCTGAAGTAAGGAGAGAAAAACTTAGGCCACACCAATTTTATTTGTTGTTTCTCGGATTTTTTCAGAAAAAAATTGGGTTGGTTGGTGGAAAAAAAATTAAAAAAAAAAACTTTTGAAAAAAGTCATGTTACACAGCAGAAATAATTATAACAGGTTTAAGAAGTAAGAGTTTTCAGATTTTCTACATGTATTTGAATCGAAATCCTTTCCGAATTTGTTTTTTTTTTCTGGATTCTTCACCTAAAATTTGTAGCTTGTAGGCACCCATGTAGCACAAGCAGCTTCATATTTTTCCATTGTCCAGGTGTGGCCATCAATTTGAAAAGATTTGTTTTGTTTTTTTTAAAATCGGAAAAAAAAATGGGGCAGGAAAATCCGAGAAACAACAAATAAAATTGGTGTGGCCTAATATTGACTAAAACTCCCATGGAATGGTTTGATTATGCAAATGAGTTTGACATTTGCATAATCTAAGCACAGCTTTGCACACCTTTAACTAACAAGCATATGTTACAAGTAAGTACAAAGTGCCTTTTACTAATAGTTAGTATACTAATTCATTTACCACTTGACATGCACATTCAAATGACATTGTGTGTTAAATGTGGATCCTGGTCGTATCTATTACTGATTCTATTATTGACTTATTGACTAAAACTCTCACTGGTGCACCGTATACTATGGAGATGTTTGGAATGCAGTGAAGGTGACTATTTAGGAAAATGAGCAAAAAAAGATGAAGACAGATCACAGAATGTAAAGGGTGAATGTGAACTACAATTTTACCATGGTCAGGACTGACCAATGCACAGAGACCATAAAAGAGCTTCAGACAAATTACTGTACATTATGAATTGATATGCAACTTATTATCCCATGATGGTGAACTTTCCATGAATAACAGGTCCTGGAGCTATCAGCATAGGGGCCCAAATCACAGCATAGGGGCCCCCTATGCTGAAAAGGACGGGCAAGAACACTGACTTGTCCAACTCTGACATAGCTGACTGACTGACCTTGGTGACATCATCATCATAGCCATAGCTGCTGCACAGGTGGTCGATGAAGGCCAGCAGCAGCTCACGCCCCACCACCTCGTTACCATGGAGATTCCCAACAAACTTGACCTCGGGCTGACCCGGCCGGTGGGTGCCTGGGGTCTTACTGATCTCGAGAACCCAGAGGCGACGGAAGTTCACCGTCTCACCAATACTGCAGTGGGACAAATATCATAATCATGATAGTTAACTGTTACGACTTTATATGTTGGGTACTGTAAAAAGTTAATGCACTTAAGTTCGCGGGGATTTACTATCACAGTAGTGGAAAAATGAAGTGTTCGCGGTGGTTTTAAGTTCGCGGTGGAGGCAAAGATTGCAGTCTCATACTATCATGGAAAAATGTTGTGGCGGTTTTAAGGTCGTGGTGAAGTGGCCACTGCAAAAACTGCGAACATAAAACATGTGGTATAATCATAGACTAGATTAGTCATCGCACTAGGAAACCAAAATTTCCTATGAAAAAACATTGGAATTTTTTAATTAAGATCAATTAAGGCCTGATTTAAAAAAATAGCTCATTTAGTTTACAAAGACATGCAGTATCAAGGTAAAACAGAGGGCCCAAAATTGACCCTAAACTTCATATTCACATCCCAAATATCATAATTGTAATCAAACCAGAGGCTCACAGTTTAGATATATACACTCAGACAACTTAGGAAAAACACTACCTCCATTCTTTAGGTACTAAATTTGTCATTAGGAATTTTAATGTAAAATAGAAATTATTCATACATTATACAATCTATGATGAATTGCATTGAATCATCTTCTACCTTATCTTATAATAAGTACAAACTTGCCAGATGTAACATTAAACATTACCTGTAAAACTTTGTTATTTTGGGGTATTCCTTTGCCAGGTCAGTCAACATCTGCTGCATGTCTTCATACCCGTGGTAACTCAGGGTTTCCTCCCTCACCATGACAAAGTCCAGCTCCTCAGTCTGTCCATCCTTTACATCAACCTGCTTTGTCTCACTGGAGAAACCCTCAAGATGAAAAAATACCAAAACATCCTTAGTGCAAATTCATGATTTAAGACTAAAAACTAACATGTGTGAGCACTATAGAATACAACACGGTGTATTCCGTATCACCCAAGGTATCAGCCCGACCCGCGGGAGGGCTGAGACCGAGGGTGATGCGGAATACACCGTGTTGTATTTTATTTATGTCATACCCACCTGAGAAAACCCATTTTTTGATGCGAAATGCGCCAGAAGTTGAACAAATTTGGTGCCCTCGAACAAAAAAGTGTTGCAACAGCAATGTTCCAACGCCCGAATCAGGTATTCGAATTGCCAACCGGCCCGCTCGAAACAGTTATTCAAATGGAGCCTGTGTGATACGCCTTTCGAACCTGTGCGATACGGAAGCGTACGGCCCGGTCCGGAACACCCGTATCGAATGTTTTCGCGTCACAGGTATGACATAAATAACAATATACAGCTCTGTCCTGCCACGTGCTAATCAAATTAGGTGTATGCTAATTTGATGGTGACAGCTCTCTGGTGAAAGGTCATTGACCTTATTTGTTTGCAACAGAAGAATTAGTAGAAACAAAGCAAAACAATGTTTTCCTTTTGTGAACTTCAGGGTAAACATAACAAAGTATACAACTCAGGGCTTGAATATTAAGTATTCTGTGCATTATGGGAAAATGGTTACTACATGAGTGTGCACTGGCCGTAATACACTTGGTTACTGGTGCATGTGGTCAATGTTTGCTGTATTCTCTGTTACAAAGGTGCACTTGCTAAACGGCAATGTCAGCAAACTGTCCTGCCAGGAAGCGAACGTAGGACAGAAAAACATGTACCTGGATGGTACCCAGGCTAGAGTACAGCAGCTGCATCTTTCCAATGGTTCTGATATTGCAATGGGTTTCTAGCTTGTATGAGCCAAATTTTGGGAAAGCCCTAAAAAAAAAGTTCGAACCCTGACTTTGCCACAGACTTATGCAGTGACTTTCTTTCTTTCATCATTTATTGACAATGATACAATACTTGGAACTGGCAGAAATAAATCATGACATATGATTTAATGACAAAGATATAAAATGATGCATTTAATCTTCTTACCAGTGCCTCTACCCGCAGCCTATGCTGTCCTGATGGCAGCATCTTGAAGGTGCCCTTCTCCGGGTCCACAGACACATTCCGTGGGTCGCCCTCGGTAAACATCCAGGCGCCTGATACAGGGTTCCCCTCCTGGTCTCTCACCACAGCATGGACACCTGGAACACAGGCACATTTAGTTTAAGTACAGGAGTGAAGAATTTTCGAAAGAAAGAGGATCCTTAGACATGGGGAAACAGTGTAGGTGCAAACAGAACAAAAATTTTTGAAAAAGTTTGGAGTTTGCGATAAAGCAACCACTGCAAAAACCACTGTGACCATGGGGAATATTTCTGCATTTTAGTACATGAAAAAATGACAATTGCTTCAAAAATCTCTTTCCGGTACCTTGTCTTGCTTGGCTCAGGAATCCCAGAAGTGGTTCTAAGTTTTCTCTCCAATCTTGGGGACATCTTCCTTCTCTGGATACTTACAGCAAGAGACATGGGCAGCAAGCTACAAAGTAGGAAAACATATTAAATATTTTTGGGTGGGCCGACTACCATGATCTCTTTTCCAAGCCAGCAGTTGAATCGCAAGGAGCTTAGTAATACATGTACACTGTATGGGCTAGGCTGGGCTAAATCACAAAAGCCTACAACAGTTGCCATTCAGGCCTCAACTCAAATGATCTCCATATGAATAACTGTGAGTAATTGCCCCTAGTGCATCCGTAGGACTGTAGGTTTTGGACCACTCACACCAGGAAGGGCCCCTACTTTCCATAATTGTGGCATGTTGTTTAACATGCTCAAGATTTATCAAAGACTTCCATTGAATGTCCTATCAAAGAGATGGCCCTGACTGAAGCTCATTTCCATCTGAGCAAAGTGAGAATAATCATGTAAAATCATTTCACAAGATTGGTGGCATATCAATGGATTTAAACCCAAAATCTCAGACTTTGAGCTTTAAAAGCCTACTATCATGCTATGTAATGCCTCTTTTGTCATTAATTGCCCTATAATTCAAGTTGTACAAAGTTGTGATTTGGAGTGTTGGCTAGATCAAGTTTTGTCTCTCACCCCTCATAAGCTGTAATATCCATTTTGTGCTGCACCCAGCATCTTACAGTTCCTTAGTTATGGTAAAATTGCTTACCATGGGAACATGCTCCTTGATGTAAGCATAGTCCAGTAAGGTGCCCTTGAAAGAGGCTCCGATGCTGATCCCTTGGTGAAATGTTTTATTGTTGCAAGGTGTACCTGCAAAGAACATAGCTCTCAATGTGTAAATCATGTTTGGAAAGTTCCTATCATAATGGTAACACACACATGATGTTCATGTACACGTCAGATGCTCTAGCTTTTACATTAAAAAGTGGTATACATGACTTACATGTACATAGGCTTGGGACCACTAGCAGCTTTTCGGATTAGCAGTTGTGTTTTTGTTACATGTATGTATCAAATGATTATGCAAAATTTAGACCTCATTTGCAAAATTTTACATTGTTGTGACAGCTCACTGTACCAACTCCATTTTATGTCAAATTTCCTGGGCCCAAAAAATGTTTTGGACCATGTGAGTTATTGTATGGTGACTTGGAAGTTGCAATTACTGTACAGTTGTTCCAATTTTCTTAACTTCTGGCACATTTGCATATTATCAAAATTGTGTTTTTCCTAGTGGGTAATATATGACATCAAAAGAATCTGAGAGAAGGGGTTGCACGAGCAACCTCCATGGAGGAGCTCCACAGAGGAGCTCCATGGAGGTTGCTCGTGCAGACCTCTAGCTCCACGAAGCGGGCTCTACGCACTCATGAATGCAAACACTTGGTTCTCGTCACCTTCATGAATTAAAAAAAAAAACCTCCATGGAAAAGCTTCTCTCGTAGAAGAAAAACAAACGGGGACGGGCTGAACTAGCACCTTAAACAAATTGTTGGCAGGGCTCTATGGAGATATCGTAAATGACAAAGATACACAGAACGGAGAGCAGAGCAAGCAACCTCTACAATGGGGCTGAGCAGTACAAAAGAAGAACTATGAATGTAAACATACTGTTAACAACAAACACACAGAGCCGATAGCTGATCGAGCAGCTCCACGGGCTATATGAATGTAAACACTTGGTTCACGTCACCATCAACAAATCGGTGTTTAGGGCTCTATACAGGGATACTGTAAACAAGAAACACACGGAGCCGATAGCTGATCAAGCAGCTCCACGGGCTATATGAATGTAAACGCTTGGTTCACGTCTCCATCAACAAATCGGTGTTTAGGGCTCTATACAGGGATACTGTAAACAAGAAACACACGGAGCCGATAGCTGATCAAGCAGCTCCACGGGCTATATGAATGTAAACACTTGGTTCACGTCACCATCAACAAATCGGTGTTTAGGGCTCTATACAGGAATACTGTAAACAACAAACACACGGAGCCGATAGCTGATCAAGCAGCTCCACGGGCTATATGAATGAAAGCACTTGGTTCACGTCACCATCAACAAATCGGTGTTTAGGGCTCTATACAGGGATACTGTAAACAAGAAACACACGGAGCCGATAGCTGATCAAGCAGCTCCGCGGGCTATATGAATATAAACAATTGGTTCACGTCACCATCAACAAATCGGTGTTTAGGGCTCTATACAGGGATACTGTAAACAAGAAACACACGGAGCCGATAGCTGATCGAGCAGCTCCACGGGCTATATGAATGTAAACAGTTGGTTCACCTCACCCTATAACAAATCCGTGTTAAAGCTCTGCGGATAATCGCAAATGACAAGCATTCACAGAACAACGAATGGATATCTTTTTTGTACGATAACATTTGAAGCAAAAATGCTGATTTTGTAAGAACTTAAATCGCGTGTACTATTGAATGACCCAAGAAAGTGGGGTATTTTTATTCTTCAGGTGGATGTTGGGTCGTGGAATTTACAGTGAGTTGGGAAAAGTAGTAGGAATTTACCGGCTCGCTCCCTTCACGGGGACCCAACATCTGCTTGGAGAATAGATAGGAGTACTTGTTTGTTTGCTTTTATCAAGCTCCTTGGTTTGCCATTGTAAAGAATGCGAAAACTTCGGACCTCAGTGCTAATCGTTAAGAATGGCTGATTTTGGGTTTGATTCAGCCCTGTGACAAATTTGGGGAAATCTGTTGGCCTACTATGAAAAAAATGGTTTCATAAAACAAATATTTAGACCTGTTATGAGATCTCCAATACCAGGTGTGCCTGTTTTTAGAAGAAATTAAATGACTGCCAAGAGAGAGTAGTTGGTCCACCCATGCTTGTCGGATACGGGCAATGAGGTAAAACTTCCTTGGTACGAGGTTTGCAATAGTCTCCAAGCAGACCCTACGGTGCCTTAGAAATAGTATCAAAGCTGGCAAGGCTCCCTTTGCCGGCTATCTCCCTTTGGCCAGCTATACTCCTTTGCCAGCTTTGATATTGTTTCCAAGGCACTGTAGGGTCTGCTTGGAGACTAGTTTGCAACAGGTCTAAATATTTCTTTTATGCAACCACAAGTTGTTCAAAGTGGGCAACAGACCCGCGCGCGCGCGCGCAATGCACACAAACACTAGTAATAATTGTTAATTTTTTGTATGGTTGGATACAAAGGTTAAAAGAACAATCGAGATGGTAATACTTTTAAGAATCAAAACAACCCGTTTATTGAATGAAGCCAGCGGTGCATTGTTCATAGGTCGGCTCTCGCAAGGAAAGCTGAAAGTTCGCACCTCCGTGCTAATCCTAAATCGTCTCAAATCGCGCCCTTACCACGCCAGAATACTGACGCCAGAAGCGGCTGGCTGACTGGCCTATGACGTAGTCTCCAAGCAGAGGTCCGTGGGGAAAATCGTGACCATTTCCTTTGATTCATATTTTTTTTTGAAGGTCGAAAATTATGAAAGGAAAAGGTCGCGATTTTCCTACCAACCTCTGCTTGGAGAGAAGGTCATATACATGTAGTCCGGTATGGGAATAAAGTCAAAGTGTAGAAATACGAGGGGCGAGTAACAACAGAAGGATCAAGGAAGGATCGAACCCGGGTCGGCGGATTGCAAATCATGGCCGCTATCGCTGTCGCCACAAAAGGTCTAGAGCCCGTGGACATGGACGGTAGGCGGTACTTGAATACGAAGGACCTTTGGGACAAAATCTGTTTTAGCGAAGGAGCTGTGTGCTCACAGTGATTGGGCTGCGTGCTCGGCGAACGAGCTGTGTGCTCACAGCAAATGGGCTGCGTGCTCGGCGAACGAGCTGTGTGCTCACAGCGAATGGGCTGCGTGCTCGGCGAACGAGCTGTGTGCTCACAGCGAAGGGACTGTGTGGTCGGCGAAGTACCTGTGTGCTCACAGCGAAAGAGCTGTGTGCTCACAGCAAAGGGGCTGTGTGCTCGGCGAAGGAGCTGTGTGCTCACAGCGAAGGGGCTATTACACCAGGCTGAAGTTGGCCACCGATTGGTAGCCGCCGATCCAGCGCCGATTCGTCATTAGACAAAACATAGCATCCCATTCAGACGCCCATTTGAAGAAACTAAAAATTCCTAATTTCCTTTCAAGAACTGCTGATGTTGTCTATAACCACCAAATATATGTATACATAAACATAGATGATAACAGAAAGTATTATATCAACGATTAAGCACAAATAATAGGCCCAATTGGCGGTCAACTTCAGCCTGGTCTAAAATCGGCTGCCATACGGCTTGTATGTAGAGCAATCTGCTACTTATCTATACGTGGCCCGTGAATTTTTAAGACGAATTTAGATAGCGCATACCCTAACGTATTAAACAAAAAAAAGTATCAAATCTTACGGGCCGAATTTAATCAATGAAATAGAGGGGAATTAACTAATAGGAAATAACCAAGCAAAGGGGCGTTAAAATCGGCTGCCGTATGGCTTGTAGGGCAATCTGCTACTTACCTAAACGTGTCCCGTGAACGTTTAAGACGAATTTAGCTTATACCCCAACGTATCCAATACAAGCTAGTATCAAATCTTACGGGATCGGATTTAATTGATGAACTAGAGGGGAACTAATTGAAGCAGTTTGGTCTATAAGAAATCAGCACTGGGCTCTGGTTCATTAATAGTATATAAGCTATCTAAGTTCCTCTTACATGTTAACGGGTCACGTTTAGGTAAGTAGCAGATTGCACTACAAGACATAAGGCAGCCGATTTTAGCGCACCCTTTACTTGGGTATTTCCTATTAGTTAATTCCCCTCTAGTTTAATTAATTAAATCCGGCCGGTAAGATTTGATACTTGTTTTGAATACGTTACGGTATGTGCTAACTAAATTCATCTCAAAATTCACGGGCCACGTTTAGTTAAGTAGCAGATTGCTCTACAGGCCGTACGGCAGCCGATTCTAGACCAGGCTCAAGTTGGCCGCCGATTGGGCCTATTACTTGTGCTTAATCGTTGATACAATATTTTCTGTTATCATTTATCTTTATATACACATACATTGGGTGATAATAGACAATATCCAGTAGTTCTTGATATCCATTTAAGCGTTTAAAGGAAATTAGGAGTTTCTTCGAATGGGCGTCTGAATGGGATGCTATGATTTATCTATTGACGAATCGGCGGCTGCATCGGCGGCTACCAATCGGTGGCCAGCTTCAGCCCCTTTGCTGTGAGCACACAGCTCCTTCGCCGAGCACACAGCCCCTTTGTTGTGAGCACACAGCTCTTTCGCTGTGAGCTCACAGGTACTTCGCCGACCACACAGTCCCTTTGCTGTGAGCACACAGCTCGTTTGCCGAGCACGCAGCCCATTTGCTGTGAGCACACAGGTACTTCACCGAGCACGCAGCCCATTTGCTGTGAGCACACAGCTCATTCGCCGAGCAGGCAGCCCCTTCGCTGTGAGCACACAGCTCCTTCGCTAAAACAGGTTTTGTCCCAAAGGTCCTTCGTACTACAACACCACTGTTACACTATCTATAAATCCTAAAGGTTTTAATATCCAACCCTCCTTGGGTACGAGCAAGGAGGTTAGAAATCTTCCTTGGCACGAGGTTTGCAACAACGGACATTATGTTAGGATACTCACTTTGACTTAATCACTCTAACGGACTTTATGACCAAGCCAACATGTACAGGTTCGTAGAGAACATCGTGACCTTCACATGTGCCGGTAGGACCAATGGAGAAAGTGAAATTGAAGTAAAGGGTCACACTTTTCTCCACCAACCTCTGCTTGGAAAGTTATAGGCCTCTCTAGTCAGCCAGCTGTTTTCGGCGTGCACGTGGTAATGCCAATATCGTATTAGCACGGGGTGTAAACTTCCAGTTTTCTTTGGGAGAGCGACAAACAATTCACCGATTGCTTCATTCAATGAACGGGTTGTTTTAATTTGCCATGAAAGGGAAAAACCATTGTTACAGTAGTGTTTGTGTCTGTGAGTGTGGCGGGAAAGGGGTGGTTTGTGAAATATGATTTCTTGAAGGTGAAGCATACATGTACCATGTCTGTCGTAACGGGTGTATTCAGGAAATATTTCCGGAATTCATACGAGCTCTAAGGATCGAATGGATTCCGTAAAACTCATATGAATTAAGTCAGATTCGTTTGTTTCTTTAATCTCCAAGCAGATCCTACAATGGCCGATAAGGTTAATAAGTACCAAACTCAGACGAAGGAGTGTAGTGAGCACAAAAGGTGTCTTTTGCCTGAATTGTGAGGAGCTTACAAACTCGTGTTCAATATTAAAACCTTTGAGATTAATATTGAATCAATACTAGTAGTCAAAGATAGTTTGCGCAAACTGTACTTTGACATTACTCTTCCCACGGAGCTTTTATCATTTTTGCTCTACCAGACTACATGACCCACTCTCCAAGCAAGCATGTACAGGTTGGTAGAGTCTTCAACATTGTCAACTTCTCATTTGCCGGTAGGACCAGCGGGGAAAATTGACCTTTGGGCTGGTCACACTTTACTCCACCAACATCTGCTTGGAAAGTTATACGCAAGTCAGCCAGCTGCTCCCGGTGTCAGTGTCCTGGCGTGGTAAGGTCGCGCTCTGGGGCGATTTCGGATTAGCACGGAGGTGCGAACTTTTAGCTTTCCTGGCGAGAGCCAACAAACCGATTCATTCAATGAATGGGTTGTTTTGATTTCTTCTCAGACACCAAGAACTTTCTTTGAGATTAGGATTACGGAATTCATACGAGCTCTACTAATCGTATAAAATATATCGTGTGCATTTCGCAAACCTCTTTTGAATTCAAATCCGTGTGTTGTTTGGTAATGAATCGTTTAAAATAACTATAAATTCGTACATATTCCATTAAACTCTTATGAAAGCCGTTATATTCTTACAAAACCAGGCACCCCTGGCTTTGGAGATCTCCTCATAACAGGTTTAAATTTATATCTTTATGAAGCCATATGTGGGTTTTTTTCGTAGTGGACCAACAGATCTCTACAAACTTGTCACAGGGCTGAAGTAAACCAATAACAGCTAGGTGCAAAGTTTCCTCATTCTTTACAATGGCAAACAAACAAGTATCTATTCTCCAAGCAGATGTTGGGTCCCCACGTGAAGGGAGCGAGCCGATAAATTCCGACTACTTTTCCCAACTCACCATTCTGTGACCAAAAATCCGCTTGAAGAAAAAAATATTCACTTTCTTAGGTAATTCAATGGTACGTTAGGTAATGCGTATTGATTTGTCCGCATAATTTGTAGCCTCCTTGTTTATATTCATAGTGCGTAGAGGTGCTCGGTCAGCTATCGGCTCTGTGTGTTTGTTGTTTACAGTATCTCTGTATGGAGCCCTAAACACCGATTTGTTGATGGTGACGTGAACCAAGTGTTTACATTCATATAGCCCGTGGAGCTGCTTGATCAGCTATCGGCTCCGTGTGTTTCTTGTTTACAGTATCCCTGTATAGAGCCCTAAACACCGATTTGTTAATGGTGACGTGAACCAAGTGTTTACATTCATATAGCCCGTGGAGCTGCTCGATCAGCTATCGGCTCCGTGTGTTTCTTGTTTACAGTATCCCTGTATAGAGCCCTAAACACCGATTTGTTGATGGTGACGTGAACCAAGTGTTTACATTCATATAGCCCGTGGAGCTGCTTGATCAGCTATCGGTTCCGGGTGTTTCTTGTTTACAGTATCCCTGTATAGAGCCCTAAACACCGATTTGTTGATGGTGACGTGAACCAAGTGTTTACATTCATACAGCCCGTGGAGCTGCTTGATCAGCTATCGGCTCCGTGTGTTTGTTGTTTACAGTATCTCTGTATAGAGCCCTAAACACTGATTTGTTGATGGTGACGTGAACCAAGTGTTTACATTCATAGTGCGCAGAGCGCTGCTTGTTCAGCTATCGGCTCTGTCCTTGTTGTTTACAATATCTCCGTATAGAGCCCCAATACCGATTTGTTTTGGTTAACGTGAACCAAATATGTACATTCATCGTTCGCATTTGTTTAAGGTGCTAGTTCAGCCCGTCCCCTTATGCTTTTCTTCTACGAGAGAAGCTTCTCCATGGATAGAAAAAAATCATGAAGGTGACGAGAACTAAGTGTTTGTATTCATGAGTGCATAGAGCCCGTTTCGTGGAGCTGGACATGGAGGTTGCTCGTGCAGCCCCTATTGGAATCTGACTCGTGTATTCCACAACACCCTCAGTCCCAGCCCTCTTGCAGGTCGGTTATGGGCATTCCTATCAGCAATCAGGCTGGTACATCGGGTGATATCGGATGGTACCATGTACACTGCACCTTAGATGCGTTAAAAGTTAAAGTTAAAGTCCTTCCCGCGCCTGATGGCGCATAGGGCGGTGCCCATCTCCATTTCAGTAGCCCTGGGCCAATTTTGTGCAATCACTACAGCAGGGGGCTAGTCCACTGGTATACGTGGTGTGTGTTCAACTTCCACACTCTTTCCCGAATGCTGAGTGCTAAGCAGAGAAAGCAGCATGTACCATTTTTAAAGTCTTTGGTATGACTTGGCCGGGGATCGAACTCACGACCTACCGAATGCAAGGCGAACACTCTAACCACTCAGCCATTGCACCGGTTGGTGCTCCAGATGAGTGGTTGGAGTGATATTCACACTTTTCAAACCTACCTGCACCCAATGCTGGGTTGCTGTCTGCATACTCTCTTGCTATCTCCTTGAAGAGTAGATCATCCTGTGTGGTGGCTCCATCAGCGACCAGCAGACCTTCCCGTGGGTAGTCCAGGGGGTACCTCACCACCAGCCCGCCTGCCTCCAGACTTAGAGCCAGGTCAAACTGGTGCTTCTCAAACCACTGTTTTACTGTGGCTATCTGGGGGAACTGGGAGAGGACAGAAAAGCGACAAGAATACCATTAAAGAAAGTTTATGACTGTCTGAAACTTGCTGAGAAAAACAAAATAACCACCTTTTTAAAAAGTATCTTAAATCATCCCTCAGACTCTGAGAGAGCTTCCAAACACGTATGGGAAGCTTAGACATGGTGTGTTCAAATAAGAAGTAGCTGAGGACTTTGTACATGTACCTGTGATTTCAGTATAAATTGGTTACCAATCCTTGTCCCTGTGTAGTGTTGCCCTCTTTTGTTTTTCTGTATTGTCAATGTGATCAAATAAAGCTGAAGACTTTGGCCATGTCGTGAACCTGTGCATGTGAGTCCAGTGTAAAGCCATCACTGATCCGTGTCCCTGTGTAGTGTCCCCTCTTACCTGTGCATGTGAGTCCAGTGTAAAGCCATCACCGATCCGTGTCCCTGTGTAGTGTTCCCTTCTTACCTGTGCATGTGAGTCCAGTGTAAAGCCATCACCGATCCGTGTCCCTGTGTAGTGTTCCCCTCTTACCTGTGCATGTGAGTCCAGTGTAAAGCCATCACCGATCCGTGTCCCTGTGTAGTGTTCCCCTCTTACCTGTGCATGTGAGTCCAGTGTAAAGCCATCACCGATCCGTGTCCCTGTGTAGTGTTCCCCTCTTACCTGTGCATGTGAGTCCAGTGTAAAGCCATCACCGATCCGTGTCCCTGTGTAGTGTTCCCCTCTTACCTGTGCATGTGAGTCCAGTGTAAAGCCATCACCAATCCTTGTCCCTGTGTAGTGTTGCCCTCTTACCTGTGCATGTGAGTCCAGTGTAAAGCGATCACCAATCCGTGTCCCTGTGTAGTGTTCCTGTCTTACCTGTGCATGTGAGTCCAGTGTAAAGCCATCAGCGATTCTTGTCCCTGTGTAGTGTCCCCTCTTACCTGTGCATGTGAGTCCAGTGTAAAGCCATCACTGATCCGTGTCCCTGAGTAGTGTCCCCTCTTACCTGTGCATGTGAGTCCAGTGTAAAGCCATCACCGATCCGTGTCCCTGTGTAGTGTTCCCTTCTTACCTGTGCATGTGAGTCCAGTGTAAAGCGATCACCGATCCGTGTCCCAATGTAGTTTTCCCCTGCACAGTCTCCCTCCACAGCCTGGTTAAAGGCAGACAGGTCCACAGCTGCCAGCACATGGATGTGGGTGTTGTCTACTAAACTCTTTATCCTGTCATCTCTGTCATAACCTGTGCAAAACAGCCAAGGCATGAACATTCTGAATTGGTAATTTCATGTTTGAAGTCCTGATGACATTTCTAGGATTTCTGCCACTTGCAAGATTTGGAAAGAAGTTGTTTTAATTCATAACCACATTTTTTAAGTCAAATTAAGAGCCAACGTTTCAACGACTGTATGTCATCAGGGTAATACATGACTTTTATTGTTTCTTTTAAGCCTTATTTCCACCCAATGGCATGGTGTCATTAAAAAACACAGCAGCATCTGATTCTGAACCTGGTACCACATTTTGCCCAAAACATTGTATTTTGAAGCAAAGAGTGCATAATCATCATACATACAATTGCATATCAATGTTCATGATGTTTGCTTTTCTAAAAAAATTTGCCAGGTACCGAATCGACTGCCTTCTTTACTATGACATCATGGGTAAGAGTTACCATCATGTTACTTGATAACCTAGAGGCAGGAATTACAAACTAGAAGAGTGATTTGTAAGACTCAATTTACAATTATTAAACACCAACTTGAAGGTGTATATTAATGTCTTAATGTTTCTTCATTCATTTGAATGATAATGTTTTCTTCTGATTGTAATAAGGAAATGTTGACTTCGGTGACACACTTTAAGACAGGTACCTGTTATCTGAAACCTTACCTTCTACAAGATGCCTAATCAGCCTGGTGAGGATCTCTCTTCCTATTGGTTCATCCCCATTGAGTCCACCAATCAGAGCCACGTGTGGCTGAACCCTGGTGACATCATCATCATCCCTTTTCCTCCTGGCCAGTTTTCCAAATATCTCAACATCAACGACATTGTTGTCTGATGTTTCTTCAATCCTAATGATTCCTTCATGTTCTTCTGTGTATTTCTTGACAGTTTTGACAAGATCCTCGTTTGTGATGTAGCTCGGTTCGTTTGGTAGGCCGTAGTCATTTTCTTCATTCCAGGACTGAAGTGTAAAATTCAGCCATGTTGCATCGCCATCCCCTACAGTCAGTTCTTGAGTGACACTTTGAAATCTGTATTAAAGAGACAATGTTGGGGACATACTTTTTCAGAGTGTTACAGTAATGCATGGCTAAGAAAACAGTTAAACCTATTCTGTTTACCAAAAAACCAATTATTAGGAAAAAACCCACTCCAAGTTGTTACTACTTGTTCTATCTTAGAAGTCCTATTTTCTGGTTACATTTGTAAAATTGCATGTTGGCCCGAATTTCATACATTCACCACAAAAGCTCATCATCGGTTACTGTAATAAAAAAAAAGGAAGCAATGTCTTAGACTTTAACAGCTCAAATTACACCACCTATGGCAAGTTTTAGATGAGATTGGTTAAGAACAAAAACATTTTACATACAGACAATGCAGCCAAAGGGTGTTCATTTGCCTTGTAGCGAAACACACTCCTAGGCCAGCTTCACTCCTCTGGCAGCTTTTGATACCGTATCTTATGCTACCGTAGGATCTGTTTGGAGATAACAAGAATACAGCAATATTCCTCACCCCTGTGCTGCGGCCGTGACTTGGTACGTTCCAGGGACAAGCAGTCTCCAGTAATCTCCGCCAGCTGCAGACGTCACGGTGTGGTTGATTCCATGGACCGTGATGGAGGCATCGGGGATCCCACTGCCATCATTAGTCACGACAAACCCTTTCACACCCTTGTGAACCTGACCACACAAAACACTTCTTTTAGAAAGAAAAAAAGGCTGCCTTTCATATTTATTACATTCCAATACTAATCATTATCATGTGAATGTGTCAATATCAATTGCCCTGCTACAAGTCTACTCTGTGACAGGGAAACACAGTCAGCACTAGGGACAGGAAAAAACAGTCAGCTTTAAGGACAGGGGAAAACAGTCAGCACCAGGGGCCGGGAAACACAGTCAGCACCAGGGACAGGGAAACACAGTCAGCACCAGGGACAGGGAAACACAGTCAGCACCAGGGACAGGGAAACACAGTCAGCACCTGGGGCCCGGAAACACAGCCTGCACCAGGGACAGGGAAAACAGAGTCAGCACCAGGGACAGGGAAACAAAGTCAGCACCAGGGACAGGGAAACACAGTCAGCACCAATGACAAGGAAACACAGTCAGCACCAGTGGCCCGGAAACACAGCCTGCACCAGGGACAGGGAAACAAAGTCAGCACCAGGGACAGGGAAACAAAGTCAGCACCAGGGACAGAGAAACACAGTCAGCACCAGGGACAGGGAAAACAGAGTCAGCACCAGGGACAGGGAAACATGGCCAGCACCAGGGACAGGGAAACACAGTCAGCACCAGGGACAGGGAAACACAGCCAGCACCAGGGACAGGGAAACACAGTCAGCACCAGGGACAGGGAAACACAGTCAGCACAATGGACAGGGAAACACAGTCAGCACCTGGGACAGGGAAACATGGCCAGCACCAGGGACAGGGAAACACAGTCAGCACCAGGGACAGGGAAACACAGTCAGCACCAGGGACAGGGAAACACAGCCAGTACCAGGGACAGGGAAACACAGTCAGCACCAGGGACAGGGAAACACACTCAGCACCAGGGGCAGGGAAAACATGGTCAGCACCAGGGACGGGGAAACACAGTCAGCACCAGGGACAGGGGAACACAGTCAGCACCAGGGGCAGGGAAAACAGAGTCAGCACCAGGGACAGGGAAACACAGTCAGCACCAGGGACAGGGGAACACAGTCAGCACCTGGGACAAGGAAACACACTCAGCACCAGGGGCAGGGAAAACATGGTCAGCCCCAGGGACAGGGAAACACAGTCAGCACCAGGGACAGGGAAACACAGTCAGCACCAGGGACAGGGAAACACATTCAGCACCAGGGGCAGGGAAACACAGTCAGCACCAGGGACAGGGAAACACAGTCAGCACCAGGGACAGGGAAACACACTCAGCACCAGGGGCAGGGAAACACAGTCAGCACCAGGGGCAGGGAAAACATGGTCAGCAGCAGGGACGGGGAAACACAGTCAGCACCAGGGACAGGGGAACACAGTCAGCACCAGGGGCAGGGAAAACAGAGTCAGCACCAGGGACAGGGAAACACAGTCAGCACCAGGGACAGGGGAACACAGTCAGCACCTGGGACAAGGAAACACAGTCAGTACCAGGGACACTATTTTCTCTGTTGCTACTTACTGATTTCATAGATGTTAAAATGGTTTATTTTTGTATCAATATCTTAATCTGTTATATAAGTTTGCTATGTATGTGTTTGTGTATGGCTGCCTTGAAATGTCAACTTTCACAAGGAACATGTTTCATGATACCTCCTATGGTTAGAGAAAAGCAAAACAAATGAATAAAAATTGAAAAAAGGAATGATGTGCAGTCCCATTCATAATAGGCATACTTGTTTGATGTATTCCACCAAAGCCTCCTTATTTGCCTGCCAGTACTCAGGAAGGTCCTCGCCGTATGGAAACTTCACACAGCCAAGTTCAATGGCAACTTCAAAGTCATTGGTGTTCACGTAGTCCCAGTCCTGCATTACACCTACAGTTCACAACAAAAAGCTTTTTCTGAACATTTTCATTTTGTTTGCATAGATCATTGCATGACACTTGTATGGTTCTTAATCGGTCCAATACTGGTTAAAGAAACAGTCCAAACAGTCCAAAGAATAATTCTGGACCTGTTTTATTCAGATGAGTCCAGGAAATATTATACCTGGTCCAGTATCATTTTTTTTTATTACCTTTTTTTTACGGACTGCTATAAAGTCCATGTACATAGTAACAATTCCCAAGTTTATCAGAAAGATAATGCAGAGCATTCAGATAATGTAGAACATTCACATTAGGCAATGCTAGAGCTAGGAAGGCAACCTACGTGATCTGAGAAAGTGCACCGTATGTAGTTACTCTTTGACAAGCAACTGGGTATGATTTTGGAAACAGTCAAATGTTTTGGACAGCAATCCACTACTTTTATTTTAAGTTGGTGAAACTAAACAGGGTCTTGTTTTTAAATCAAAATTAAAAATTGATATGTACTTGAGGTCAGTTTGATGGTTAAGAATTTAGTACAAAAAGGCCCTTCAACAGATCTTGCCCAGTGTCATTATAAAGGCCAGTGGATACTATCTGAAATATCTGACCATTTCCAAAATCTATATCCAGTTGCTTGTGAGTGACAGCTATTTGGCATATCTTATTAACTGGATGTCTACTACTTAGTAACCTTAATGGACATATATATCCTGGAAAGTGTTAGCTTGGGTACCATCCGGAAAGTAGTTCGCTCCGACATTCATTATTACATGTACTTTATACGCTGTATAATCTCTTCTCTGCTGTTCCGTCTGGGAACCCTGACCACGTTAACGTCTGGAATCGTCTAAATTTTGGACGCAGGCACTGATACACATGAGCGAATTATAGAATGGGTTAAAGCGATTGTCGATGAGACTGAAGTTCCAACACCGGACAAGCCCTCCATCCGCTTGCGGGAGGGCCTGTTGTAATCAAACGAGTGCTCTAGAACCTATTCCTTGCTTTGCTCATTAATTGGCATCACCACCAAACGGTTTGAATGTGATGATCTCCAGACGAGTAGCAGAAGCGAACATAGGAGCGAACTACTACCCGGATGGTACGCTGGCTAGAAAAAATGTTAGTACCTACCAGGTACATTGTACCAGGCTCCCCCATTGGTGATTCCGTCCTGAAAGTACTCATCTGGTTTGATGTCATCACAGGGGTGGCCACTGTGCATGGTGGGGTGTGCCTGCAAAATTGTTACAACAGGTCCCATATGAGCAAACTCAACAATTCTTCCTGAACCACCTTATTAGGGCTATAATTTCACACTTTGAGTCCATATCAGATCTGTATTGACGTTTTTGCCTTGGTGAAGTATGAAGCCAACAAAGTTTTCTTTTTTTTCAATAACTAGGATGCACAACAGGGGATTAAAGAAGAAAAATAAAACAACTTCTTCCCTACAAACTTTGACTCATGAAACACGATGCCACAGTGCAGATTTGAATATTATGTACAAGTGTAAGCATCCCTTAACTGTTGAATCTTTAAAAAACTTGTCCAACTCTGACATGTTTGCTGCATTTCATGACAATCTACCCATAGCTAGTGCTACAAACACCCAAAAAGCGGAACTAGAAAAAATATCTTTCTCGGTGACGATTACGATTAAGTTAAACTTTAACAATCATTGGTTATTGATACAGTAAAAGGGTTCTACAATTGTATCCAGCATTTGTCCTTCTGTCTTTTGACGGAAATTTGCTGCCCTGGAACCAACCGCCGCCCCCCTGTGCCCCCCCCCCCCCAAGCATCATCAAACCTTCGCAAGATTTCAAATCAAAATCCATGGCAAATTCAAGCTGGATAGAACAGTGTTATACATACAAGGGAGTATGTTCTAGCCAGCTGTTGGAAGACTGCATCATCAGGAGATTTACTGTACACAGCATGGCCCTTCTTCCGTGAGTCGTCAAACGGATAGTCAGCGACCAGGTTCCCTCCGTGCAGGCTGGCAGACAGGACAAAAGGGACTCGTTTTGCCCACTCCATAACGGCCATCGTCTCAGGTTCAAGTTCCTCCTCACCAAAGTACTGGTCGGGGAAGTTGCGGTTAAGGTCCAACCCATGGGCGTTGGTCCGTCCAGTGATACCCCGAACATCCCCTGAACAAACAAACAAACAATTGCTATCTTGACTATCACCATGATTATAACAATCTTGGCCTTAGACTGAACCAAGCCAATCAAGTCAATCTCGAATAATAACATTATAACTAGTGTAATGCACAGTAGCAATTAGATATACAGTAGCAATTAGAGTAGCATTAGACTGACACTATAATCCCTTGAGAGATGCAAAAAAAACAACATAATAATGCAAACATCTGTCATGATGGACATACAGTCATTCTCTTATTGGTCGATTTCTTAATTGCCCTGCTATCATTGTTTGAACAGTTACAACTGCTAATTATGATGGAGAGTCTTTCGCTTGCCTCATTTACCTCGTTTTAGATCTATTATGGCCATGTAAGAAAGGTATAGTGTATTGCATTATGTACCTTCCTGAGCCCTCTCATACCCATCAGGGTTCATGGATGGCAGGATGTGGATCCGGGTGGTGTTCACCAGTCGTGTCAGGTCATCGACTTTCCCATAGTTCTCACACAGTAGCTCTATCAGCTGTAACAGCACCTCACGACCAACCACCTCATTACCATGCATGTTCCCGATGTACTTAAACTCTGGTTCTCCTGGAGTCAACAAATAAAAAGTTTCACACTTAGTACAATATATTGCTACTAATAGGTTCTTTAGGCACAACCAAATGTACTTCCAACATTTTGGTGTCTGTCAGACACCATCATCTGATGAGGGTTAAAGTTGCTGGTTCTGCTTCTCACTGCTACTTATACCTAATGAGATGAGGGGGGATACAAACTGAGCCACGTTTGGGACGGCATTCTTGCTGCTGCAGCGCCACCTACATCGGCTATAAGTAGCAGCAAGAGGCAGAACCAGCCATTCTAACCCTGATGATGGTGTCTGATAGACACCAAAACATTGGAAGTTTATGTACTCACTTGTTGCTCCTAAAGAACCATAAGCTTATTACATGAAAAATTGCCAACCTGATAATTGAAGTTTTTACAGAACCTAGTACAAAGTATTATATACATTGTCAGTAATACTAAACATTGTGTCCCATCTATCACATTTCAGGCACCAGGATAGAATAAGAGTATTCTACTTTCATACAGAAGATTTAGGGTGTTTTTAAGCCTATTAGCCACACTAATTTTATAAAAAGTTCAATAACATCAATTCAAAGGGGTGTATATTTTATAGTTGTCGCATGTTCTTAAACTGTAACAGTTGATTCGAATGTAGTCAGGGGGTTGAGTTTTACAGTTGACGTGCACTTTACACATGACGATCTATGTATATTAAGCACTTCCAACTTTCACAAGATGAGGTACAATGGATGACAGTCTGAGAGTAGACAGCACTAGCAGGGCTCGAAATACTTTTTTCTGCATACATGTACCTGCACTGGTGCAGGTAACATTGAAAATTACCTGTACAAGACAAATTTTACCTGCACCACTCTGAACTTAGGAAGTATGGATTATACTAAAACTGTTCAGGAACCATTGCTATCTTTTTCTTGTATACTTTATAGGTGGTGACAGCCAATGCAGCTAATCAAAATCCATATACATGTACATGTACATTCAACTACATCATAGGACATTTATGTATAAAACCCAGCACATGGACCAGTGCAGGTTAGGTGCACGTAGATACCAGAAATACCTGCAAAGCTCCAAGTTTACTTGCACTAACCTGCATATGCAGGTATTTCGAGCCCTAACTAGTGAGTGTGAGTGAGTCCCTTAGTGCTGACCTGGTTGATGAACCCCGGGCTGGTCTGATATCTCCATGACCAGCAGGTCCCTCCCCTCCACAGACTGACCAATGCTGTACATGTGGGTGATCTCTGGGTAGGTCCTGGACATCTACAGCAGGGCAAACACACGGAAATGGTAAAGGCTCATTCATAAACTAACAGTCTCCAGTATAATTGTTTATTAATGAGTCTCCACAGACTGACCGATACTGTACATGTGGGTGATCTCTGGGTAGGTCCTGGACATCTACAGCAGGGCAAACACACTGGGTGGTAATTCATAAACTAACATTCTCTAGTATACAGACTGAAGCTAGTACAGCTAGTAAAAAAAAATTTCATTGCTGGAACAGTGGAAGTGAAAACAAATTTGTCCGATCCAGTACATTTTTTATGTACTTGCCCGATAGGACATGTGAGTTTTTTACTCGGAGTCCATAAAACCTTTGAAAGTAAACCAACATGACATACATTTGCATTAATGAATATGTGGGTTGAAATCAAAATCAGATGTCTCTGGGGACAAGCAGAATTCTTCCGAATTTTGCAAAATCCTCCAAGATTCTAGGACAGAATTCTGCTCTATCAGACCAAAGATAAAGTCATGTGCACCTTGTTATGCCAAACAGCAGTTACTCAAGCAACTACTAGTAGGTATGATAGTATATCCAGCTGCTTGTTGAACTAATTTTCAGGAAAACCTTTAGTTATTACATGGATGTCTAACTTTTGTTGACATATACTCACCTTTGTCAGAAAATTTTTCATTTCCACATAATCATGGTGCTTGATGTGGTCAGGGTGGGGGGTGTCCTGTGTGGGGTGGGGGGTGCTGAGGGGTGGGGTTTTCTGACCTCCCACAGCATGTAGGGTGAAGTTCAGCTCCGTGGCTTGGTCAGCGTCCACTGTTACGTCTGTAAAGGTTTCACTCACGTACCTGTCAAGGAACAACATTGCATGTTGGTCATTGTTGACTCAAAACTTGGAGGTAGACAAATACTCAGACTTTGAATCCCAACGTTGTTCCCTTTTTGGGAAAGGCACTTCAAACTGATTTCCTCAATTGACACAGGTGTAATTTGAGTAACTAGCTTAGTCTAATATAAGGATGCCCCTCACTGGATAGGACATTAGTATATGGAGGTTCCCTATCTAAGAAGAGTCACAGCCATCACAAACAAATTTAGTGGCGTTGGGGCATGGCGTAACTGGTAGCACGTTCATCTCGGAATCTAAAGGCCCTGGTTCGATCCCCCCCGTACCCCCAACGTTGTGCCCTTGGGAAAGGCACTTTACACGACCTTCCTCACTTCACCCAGGTGTAAACATGGGTACCTGACTTCGGTCGGGGAAGTATTTTTATCTTCTGTATGTACCGTGTATGTGGCACTGTTAATATAAGTTTAAATACTTATATGCAGTGCCACATTGTCCTTATCTGTCCAAAAGCAAATAGAAAAAAATTAAAAGTTACGCTACCCCTGTTTAGAGGCAGTGATGGTGTATGTTCCAGGCACCAGTAGTCTCCAGAAGTCTCCATGCCCAGCTGTGGTCACGTTGTGGTCGATCCCCTGCACAGTAATGGTGGCGTCCTCCATCCCCTGTCCGCTGTCCGACCTGACCACAAATCCCTGCACTCCCTGGTGTACCTGGTAACATGGACAAGGGAAATATAACATGTACGGAAACTTGCTTTCATGGAATTATATTTCCATTGATATGTAATCATATAGCAGTACTTGAAAATTCATTCTTTTTTTTCTTTTACTATTGCATGCATGTTTACTAAAATATTTAGAATTGCAGTGTGAAAATTTTTATGCAAAATTATATCTTCTAGAAGACCTATAAAAACTCTTATCAAGCAGTATGTATTAACATAATTAGGCCACACCAATTTTACCATATAGAATTACATGTATAGCTAATACACATGGGTAATTAATTTTACCCATAATTAGCCCAAAGGACATGGATATATAGGAGCCTGTTGTCATCAACTCTGCCCTCCTAGGGTGTGATGGATTGCCGGGAATGACAAGAGGAACACAAGAATCACCGTTTCTAATTGGCGATTAGGAAACTTATCAGATATACATCCTCTAAAAGAAACATTAGAAGCTCTCTGACTGGGGAAAATGGCATGATAACACAGCGGGAGATATCTCCTCTATTGCATGCTGTGTTTCCCTTGCATTTCCCCTGTGCATTCCATGTGTTTCCATCAGCACCAGTGCAGGCTAACCCACAATATGTACTTCAAGTCCTGCCTACTGTACCTGTGTGAGATAAGCCAGGAGTGCCGGCCTGTTGTTGTCCCACTCCTCAGACAGGTGGTCAGCTGTGGGGTACTTACAACAGGACAGCTCCAGGGTGATCTCAAAACAGTTGCTGTACAGGTAGTTAAAATCCTGCATTCCACCTAGGACAGAAAAAAGAAGAAAAAAAATCTAATCATGATTGTGCTAATGCACCTAAACCTACTGCACGACTTACTTTCTGTCTCAAGAGATATATAGACCTCAAAAATCACACATGTGCACACCCAGTTACACATAGTTGCATACACACACACATGATGATGACACACATACACACACACACACAGTCACACACATGCAGGGCATACACACACAGACACACACACACATACATACATACAGTACACATACAAGCAGACACTGAGACACAGAGACACAGACAGACACACACACAAAGCAAACTTACACACCACACGCGTATGAGCATACACACACACACACACACA